>NW_025110934.1:1800000-2040215 GCF_015476425.1 Leptopilina heterotoma
TGATGAAATCCAAGCGGTAATTGATTTTAAGCAACCAAAAAACATCACTGAAATTGGGAGTTTCCTGGGACTCTCAGGTTATTATAGAAAATTTATCTGTAACTATAGTACCATCGCCAAACCCCTAACCGAACTTACAAAAAAGGGTAACCCCTTTCTCTGGACCAAAGGTTGCCAAGAAGCTTTCGAACATTTAAAACAACTATTGTGCTCGGCACCAGTATTAAAATACCCAGATTTTTCAGGGAATTTTACTCTTACTACAGATGCTTCTAACGTTGGACTTGGGGCAATATTGTCTCAAGACGGGCATCCTTGTTGTTACATCTCACGAACACTCAACACACCAGAAATGAATTATACCACAACAGAAAAAGAACTGTTGGCTATAGTGTGGGCAGTTAAAAGGTTGAGGCAATATTTATTGGGAAAAAAATTCAAGATCTCACTGATCACCAGGCATTAAAATGGTTGTTTAATGTCAAAGACCCTTCTTCCAAACTTATGAGATGGAGATTAAGATTGGAAGAATTTGATTACGAGATAGAATATGAGATAAAAAGGGCTCAGAAAACCAAGCCGCTGATGCATTATCTCGCGTTTTTCCAATAGAAGAATTGTCATCAGAAGACTTAAACAAGCAAATCGCGGAACTTGAGGCAGAACTACCTGAGATAGAAGTGCTCGAAAGCAACGAAGAACGAGATCTCTCGACACCAGAACCCAACACAGAAGATCCAAACACATCCTTTACCCCATTCTCAAGATTATCATTTTCACCAATACCGGAACCTGAGACCCCTAATAATGAAGACAGGAAAAGCTTGACCAACGAATACTACCGATGGTTCTTTCAACAAATGGAGAGCAGGGAAGTAGAGAAACCCAACGCTGTAGGGAAATTGTGGAGACAGTTAACGAAACGAGAACCAAATTCTACGAGCATCGTTAGTATGGGCAACTATTTAGAAACACGATGGTTAAATGTTATTAATACAGTGGCATTACAAACTCTAGAACGAAAATTAGGAATCCTTCGATTACATTTCAATGACCCAACAATCACTAACACTGAGATAATTAAATTGAAAACTTTAATCTCATTCATCAGTTTTAAATATCCACAATTAAAAATTCACACTTGCTATCGAGAAACCACAGAACTGACGGTACAGGAAAGACAGCAGATAATTCAGGAAAGTCATGGATCTATCATGGCTCAACACTTTGGAGAGAACAAATCCATTGCAAGAGCTCGAGAATTAGGCATCTGGCCTAATATGGAAGACGACATTATCCAATATGTCAAAACTTGTGAAGTTTGCCAAACTCAAAAGTTGACCAGAATCAAAAGAAAAGCAGAAGCAATCATTCCTGATACACCAACGGATCCAAACGACAAAATAGCGATGGATATTTTCGGACCACTGCCATTGACAAACAAGGGTTACGAATACATCCTATCAATCCAAGATATACTAACTAAGTATCTTGTTCTAATTCCACTAAAAACCACCACATCAAAATCCATTATTGAAAATTTGTTTGACCACTTCATTTACATTTTCGGTGCACCCAAACACATCCTGACAGATCAGGGACAAAATTTTCTATCAGAGTTGGATCAATGTTTCGAGAATCTGTTTAGGATAAAACATATAAAAACTACTGCCTTTCATCCACAGTCTAATGGAAGTCTAGAAAGAACGCATGCTACGGTAAAAGACCTCATCAAAACTGCTATTTCTGATTTACACGTACAATGGGATGATACCCTTAGATTTCCCTGTATGGCTTATAATACAATGGTTCATGAAGGAACAGGTTTTAGTCCTTTCCAGCTCACTTTTGGTCGAGACGCCAACGTACCCTCAACCTTGGCTACTACACCAAGTCCTAAGTGTAGTGTGTCCTTACCCTGAGTTAGTGAGAATGTGGCAAGAGAGACATGAACGCTATATGAATCGAGCTAAAGCTATAATAGAAAGAAATAAGGAACGTCACAAACGTTTGCAAGACGGTCGAATTGCCCTTCCCCAAAGGTTATTTGTTCCTGGAGATTTAGTTAAAGTATTGAACACTAAAGAACATAAACTCAGTCCCGAATGGAAAGGGCCAGCAACTATAGTTAGAGTCTTACCAAATAACAACTACGAAATTTTATTCAACAACGAGCGTACCACTGTTAACGCAAACCGCCTTAAAGAACAATCTTAATTGTTACAGATGACCACTATTCTCGCAATACTATTCATCACAGCATCCTACGCCAAACTGACAATAGAACCGCTAGGAGAAGTCACTATTTTTGCTGAGAACTTAGGACAAGTACAGTTGTATCACCAAACTTGGAAGGTGATAAATATTGTAGACAGCAATTCATTATATATACGCCTAACTCATATTTATTCAGGATTGGAATTTGCAAGACAACAGTGTAAAAATAATTGCCCAGAAAGAAGAGAAATCGAATTAATTAAAGGACGGCTAGATAGACTAAAAACCCTTGAAAATAACCTCGATCATATTCTGGGACATTCACGACAGCGAAGAGGATGGATCAACGGAATAGGAGCAATTTTTAAGACACTATTTGGAACCTTGACAGAAGACGACCTAAACTTGATAAATGACAACATGGACAAACTTTATGAAGATAATTCTAAACTTTCAAGAAGTATAGGAAATCAAACAATAATCATACGTAACTTACTCAATTCTGCCTCTCACGATATAGGTCGTACAAATTCTAAAACGTTTGAAAACATTAATAAATTAATAAATATGACAAACGAACACGAGACAAATATACATTTAACCCTCCTGAAAATGAGTTTTTACCCGAACAGTAGTTACCAAATGCATACATTTTTCACAACAATAGATTTTCCTGGAATTTGGTATACGGAGGTCTTTTGGGTCGCTGATTACGAATCTGAAGTCCGTTTTTGAAAATTCAAAATGGCGGATCCAATATGGCGGACTAATTTTCCAAAAAATGTTTAATTTTTTGCAATTCGGTATATGGGGGTTTTTGGGGTCGCTGATTACGAATCTAAGGTCCGTTTTTAATTTTAAATAAAAATTGAATTATTAATTAAACAATTTTTAAACAAATTATTATTGTTATTTACCAACTTTTTACAGAATGCACCTTGAAAGTTGCAATTTTTTCCTAATTTTGCAATTTACTAAAATCTATATAATTTCAAATAAAGAATAAAAATTGAATTATTATTTAACCAATTTTTAAACAAATTATTGTTGTTATTTATCAACATTTTACAGGATGCACCTTGAAAGTTGCAATTGTTTCCTAATTGTGCAATTTACTAAAATCTATATAATTAAAGATAAAGAATAAAAATTGAATTATTATTTAAACAATTTTTAAACAAATTATTGTTGTTATTTACCAACTTTTTACAGAATGCACCTTGAAAGTTGCAATTTATTCCTAATTTTGCAATTTACTAAAATCTATATAATTTCAAATAAGGAATAAAAATTGAATTATTATTTAACCAATTTTTAAACAAATTATTGTTGTTATTTATCAACATTTTACAGGATGCACCTTGAAATTTGCAATTGTTTCCTAATTGTGCAATTTACTAAAATCTATATAATTAAAGATAAAGAATAAAAATTGAATTATTATTTAAACAATTTTTAAACAAATTATTGTTGTTATTTACCAACTTTTTACAGAATGCACCTTGAAAGTTGCAATTTATTCCTAATTTTGCAATTTACTAAAATCTATATAATTTCAAATAAGGAATAAAAATTGAATTATTATTTAAACAATTTTTAAACAAATTATTGTTGTTATTTACCAACTTTTTACAGAATTCACCTTGAAAGTTGCAATTTTTTCCTAATTTTGCAATTTACTAAAATCTATATAATTTCAAATAAAGAATAAAAATTGAATTATTATTTAACCAATTTTTAAACAAATTATTGTTGTTATTTATCAACATTTTACAGGATGCACCTTGAAAGTTTGCAATTGTTTCCTAATTGTGCAATTTACTAAAATCTATATAATTAAAGATAAAGAATAAAAATTGAATTATTATTTAAACAATTTTTAAACAAATTATTGTTGTTATTTACCAACTTTTTACAGAATGCACCTTGAAAGTTGCAATTTATTCCTAATTTTGCAATTTACTAAAATCTATATAATTTCAAATAAGGAATAAAGATTGAATTATTTTTTAAACAATTTTTAAACAAATTATTGTTGTTATTTACCTATTTTTTACAGAATGCACCTTGAAAGTTGCAATTTATTCCTAATTTTGCAATTTACTAAAATCTATATAATTTCAAATAAGGAATAAAAATTGAATTATTATTTAAACAATTTTTAAACAAATTATTGTTGTTATTTACCAACTTTTTACAGAATTCACCTTGAAAGTTGCAATTTTTTCCTAATTTTGCAATTTACTAAAATCTATATAATTAAAGATAAAGAATAAAAATTGAATTATTATTTAAACAATTTTTAAACAAATTATTGTTGTTATTTACCAACTTTTTACAGAATGCACCTTGAAAGTTGCAATTTATTCCTAATTTTGCAATTTACTAAAATCTATATAATTTCAAATAAGGAATAAAAATTGAATTATTATTTAAACAATTTTTAAACAAATTATTGTTGTTATTTACCAACTTTTTACAGAATTCACCTTGAAAGTTGCAATTTTTTCCTAATTTTGCAATTTACTAAAATCTATATAATTTCAAATAAAGAATAAAAATTGAATTATTATTTAACCAATTTTTAAACAAATTATTGTTGTTATTTATCAACATTTTACAGGATGCACCTTGAAAGTTTGCAATTGTTTCCTAATTGTGCAATTTACTAAAATCTATATAATTAAAGATAAAGAATAAAAATTGAATTATTATTTAAACAATTTTTAAACAAATTATTGTTGTTATTTACCAACTTTTTACAGAATGCACCTTGAAAGTTGCAATTTATTCCTAATTTTGCAATTTACTAAAATCTATATAATTTCAAATAAGGAATAAAGATTGAATTATTATTTAAACAATTTTTAAACAAATTATTGTTGTTATTTACCAACTTTTTACAGAATGCACCTTGAAAGTTGCAATTTATTCCTAATTTTGCAATTTACTAAAATCTATATAATTTCAAATAAGGAATAAAAATTGAATTATTATTTAAACAATTTTTAAACAAATTATTGTTGTTATTTACCAACTTTTTACAGAATTCACCTTGAAAGTTGCAATTTTTTCCTAATTTTGCAATTTACTAAAATCTATATAATTTCAAATAAAGAATAAAAATTGAATTATTATTTAACCAATTTTTAAACAAATTATTGTTGTTATTTATCAACATTTTACAGGATGCACCTTGAAAGTTTGCAATTGTTTCCTAATTGTGCAATTTACTAAAATCTATATAATTAAAGATAAAGAATAAAAATTGAATTATTATTTAAACAATTTTTAAACAAATTATTGTTGTTATTTACCAACTTTTTACAGAATGCACCTTGAAAGTTGCAATTTATTCCTAATTTTGCAATTTACTAAAATCTATATAATTTCAAATAAGGAATAAAGATTGAATTATTTTTTAAACAATTTTTAAACAAATTATTGTTGTTATTTACCTATTTTTTACAGAATGCACCTTGAAAGTTGCAATTTATTCCTAATTTTGCAATTTACTAAAATCTATATAATTTCAAATAAGGAATAAAAATTGAATTATTATTTAAACAATTTTTAAACAAATTATTGTTGTTATTTACCAACTTTTTACAGAATTCACCTTGAAAGTTGCAATTTTTTCCTAATTTTGCAATTTACTAAAATCTATATAATTAAAGATAAAGAATAAAAATTGAATTATTATTTAAACAATTTTTAAACAAATTATTGTTGTTATTTACCAACTTTTTACAGAATGCACCTTGAAAGTTGCAATTTATTCCTAATTTTGCAATTTACTAAAATCTATATAATTTCAAATAAGGAATAAAAATTGAATTATTATTTAAACAATTTTTAAACAAATTATTGTTGTTATTTACCAACTTTTTACAGAATTCACCTTGAAAGTTGCAATTTTTTCCTAATTTTGCAATTTACTAAAATCTATATAATTTCAAATAAAGAATAAAAATTGAATTATTATTTAACCAATTTTTAAACAAATTATTGTTGTTATTTATCAACATTTTACAGGATGCACCTTGAAAGTTTGCAATTGTTTCCTAATTGTGCAATTTACTAAAATCTATATAATTAAAGATAAAGAATAAAAATTGAATTATTATTTAAACAATTTTTAAACAAATTATTGTTGTTATTTACCAACTTTTTACAGAATGCACCTTGAAAGTTGCAATTTATTCCTAATTTTGCAATTTACTAAAATCTATATAATTTCAAATAAGGAATAAAAATTGAATTATTATTTAAACAATTTTTAAACAAATTATTGTTGTTATTTACCAACTTTTTACAGAATTCACCTTGAAAGTTGCAATTTTTTCCTAATTTTGCAATTTACTAAAATCTATATAATTTCAAATAAAGAATAAAAATTGAATTATTATTTAACCAATTTTTAAACAAATTATTGTTGTTATTTATCAACATTTTACAGGATGCACCTTGAAAGTTTGCAATTGTTTCCTAATTGTGCAATTTACTAAAATCTATATAATTAAAGATAAAGAATAAAAATTGAATTATTATTTAAACAATTTTTAAACAAATTATTGTTGTTATTTACCAACTTTTTACAGAATGCACCTTGAAAGTTGCAATTTATTCCTAATTTTGCAATTTACTAAAATCTATATAATTTCAAATAAGGAATAAAGATTGAATTATTTTTTAAACAATTTTTAAACAAATTATTGTTGTTATTTACCTATTTTTTACAGAATGCACCTTGAAAGTTGCAATTTATTCCTAATTTTGCAATTTACTAAAATCTATATAATTTCAAATAAGGAATAAAAATTGAATTATTATTTAAACAATTTTTAAACAAATTATTGTTGTTATTTACCAACTTTTTACAGAATTCACCTTGAAAGTTGCAATTTTTTCCTAATTTTGCAATTTACTAAAATCTATATAATTAAAGATAAAGAATAAAAATTGAATTATTATTTAAACAATTTTTAAACAAATTATTGTTGTTATTTACCAACTTTTTACAGAATGCACCTTGAAAGTTGCAATTTATTCCTAATTTTGCAATTTACTAAAATCTATATAATTTCAAATAAGGAATAAAAATTGAATTATTATTTAAACAATTTTTAAACAAATTATTGTTGTTATTTACCAACTTTTTACAGAATTCACCTTGAAAGTTGCAATTTTTTCCTAATTTTGCAATTTACTAAAATCTATATAATTTCAAATAAAGAATAAAAATTGAATTATTATTTAACCAATTTTTAAACAAATTATTGTTGTTATTTATCAACATTTTACAGGATGCACCTTGAAAGTTTGCAATTGTTTCCTAATTGTGCAATTTACTAAAATCTATATAATTAAAGATAAAGAATAAAAATTGAATTATTATTTAAACAATTTTTAAACAAATTATTGTTGTTATTTACCAACTTTTTACAGAATGCACCTTGAAAGTTGCAATTTATTCCTAATTTTGCAATTTACTAAAATCTATATAATTTCAAATAAGGAATAAAGATTGAATTATTATTTAAACAATTTTTAAACAAATTATTGTTGTTATTTACCAACTTTTTACAGAATGCACCTTGAAAGTTGCAATTTATTCCTAATTTTGCAATTTACTAAAATCTATATAATTTCAAATAAGGAATAAAAATTGAATTATTATTTAAACAATTTTTAAACAAATTATTGTTGTTATTTACCAACTTTTTACAGAATTCACCTTGAAAGTTGCAATTTTTTCCTAATTTTGCAATTTACTAAAATCTATATAATTTCAAATAAAGAATAAAAATTGAATTATTATTTAACCAATTTTTAAACAAATTATTGTTGTTATTTATCAACATTTTACAGGATGCACCTTGAAAGTTTGCAATTGTTTCCTAATTGTGCAATTTACTAAAATCTATATAATTAAAGATAAAGAATAAAAATTGAATTATTATTTAAACAATTTTTAAACAAATTATTGTTGTTATTTACCAACTTTTTACAGAATGCACCTTGAAAGTTGCAATTTATTCCTAATTTTGCAATTTACTAAAATCTATATAATTTCAAATAAGGAATAAAGATTGAATTATTTTTTAAACAATTTTTAAACAAATTATTGTTGTTATTTACCTATTTTTTACAGAATGCACCTTGAAAGTTGCAATTTATTCCTAATTTTGCAATTTACTAAAATCTATATAATTTCAAATAAGGAATAAAAATTGAATTATTATTTAAACAATTTTTAAACAAATTATTGTTGTTATTTACCAACTTTTTACAGAATTCACCTTGAAAGTTGCAATTTTTTCCTAATTTTGCAATTTACTAAAATCTATATAATTAAAGATAAAGAATAAAAATTGAATTATTATTTAAACAATTTTTAAACAAATTATTGTTGTTATTTACCAACTTTTTACAGAATGCACCTTGAAAGTTGCAATTTATTCCTAATTTTGCAATTTACTAAAATCTATATAATTTCAAATAAGGAATAAAAATTGAATTATTATTTAAACAATTTTTAAACAAATTATTGTTGTTATTTACCAACTTTTTACAGAATTCACCTTGAAAGTTGCAATTTTTTCCTAATTTTGCAATTTACTAAAATCTATATAATTTCAAATAAAGAATAAAAATTGAATTATTATTTAACCAATTTTTAAACAAATTATTGTTGTTATTTATCAACATTTTACAGGATGCACCTTGAAAGTTTGCAATTGTTTCCTAATTGTGCAATTTACTAAAATCTATATAATTAAAGATAAAGAATAAAAATTGAATTATTATTTAAACAATTTTTAAACAAATTATTGTTGTTATTTACCAACTTTTTACAGAATGCACCTTGAAAGTTGCAATTTATTCCTAATTTTGCAATTTACTAAAATCTATATAATTTCAAATAAGGAATAAAGATTGAATTATTTTTTAAACAATTTTTAAACAAATTATTGTTGTTATTTACCTATTTTTTACAGAATGCACCTTGAAAGTTGCAATTTATTCCTAATTTTGCAATTTACTAAAATCTATATAATTTCAAATAAGGAATAAAAATTGAATTATTATTTAAACAATTTTTAAACAAATTATTGTTGTTATTTACCAACTTTTTACAGAATTCACCTTGAAAGTTGCAATTTTTTCCTAATTTTGCAATTTACTAAAATCTATATAATTAAAGATAAAGAATAAAAATTGAATTATTATTTAAACAATTTTTAAACAAATTATTGTTGTTATTTACCACCCTTTTACAGAATGCACCTTGAAAGTTGGAATTGTTTCCTAATTGTGCAATTTACTAAAATCTATATAATTACAGATAAAGAATAAAAATTTGAATTATTATTTACACAATTTTTAAACAAATTATTGTTGTTATTTACCAACTTTTTACAGAATGCACCTTGAAAGTTGCAATTTTTTCCTTATTTTGCAATTTACTGAAATCTATGTAATTACAGATAAAGAATAAAAATTGAATTATTATTTAAACAATTTTTGTTATTTACCAAATTTTTAAAGAATGCACCTTGAAAGTTGCAGTCTTTTCTAATTTTGCAATTTTCTAATCCTTATGTGATTAAAATATTACAATTTTTTAATAAAACTTATGACTGGTTTCAGTAAATATTGTCTTTAATTTATTGATTTAATTCTAAATAAAGCTAAGAAAACATGAAAAGTTGTTATAACTTATTGTTATTTACAAACTTCGTTTATAGTGAGCCTAGAATAATACATTTTTTTCTAAATTTTGCAATTTATTGTACTTTATATAATTACTAATAAAAATATGAATAAAATTGTACGATCAATTTTTAGACAAATAATTATTAGTATTTACTAACTTTTAAAATTTTAAATAAATAATTCTTATTATTTACCAAATTTGTTTACAGCGAGTGCAAAATATTAAAAGTTATTAAAATTTTTATAAATACCGATAACAAATAGAAATTAATTTATTTAAATATTTTCTTAAACAAATTACTTTTTGTTATTTGTTTAAAAATTGTTTAATCAATAATTTTATTCCTTTTATCTATCGGTGTTCTTATAAACCTCATCTAATTATAAAATTAGGTAAAAACTGTATCATCCATGTGCATTATGTAAAAAGCTAGTAAATAACAATAATAATTTATATTAACAATTTTTTAATAATATTTTGAACTAGTTTATCTAAATATTTTATTGAAACGACCAGAATTTGAATAACTTCTACAGAATTAAAGTAAACTTTCACGGAATAAAATTCTGAAAAGTTAGTTCTTGAAAATCAATAGAATTTAAATTATGCAGTTTTAGATAGAACTCCAAATGCACTTTCTAAATTTTAATCAGTAAAATTGCACTGGTAATAAAGTGGGAATTTAGTAACTGAAGATTCCAATTTAAAGAAAAATTAAACAATTATTTCAAAATTAAACAGCTATATTAGATTTGAAATTTTGAATTTTTAAAAACGAACTTCAGATTCGTAATTAGCGACCCTAAAAACCCCCATATACCGAATTGCAAAAAAATTAAATATTTTTTTGAAAATTAGTTCGCCATATTGGATCCGCCATTTTGAATTTTTAAAAATGGACTCTAGATTCGTAATCAGCGACCCTAAAACCCCCATATACCGAATTGCAAGAAAATTCAATAACTTTTTGAAAATTTGGCCGCCATATTGGATCCGCCATTTTGAATTTTTAAAAATGAACTTCAGATTCGTAATCAGCGACCCTAAAAACCCCCATATACCGAATTGCAAGAAAATTCAATAACTTTTTGAAAATTTTGCCGCCATATTGGATCCGCCATTTTGAATTTTTAAAAATGAACTTCAGATTCATAATCAGCGACCCTAAAAACCCCCATATACCGAATTGCAAAAAAATTAAATATTTTTTTGAAAATTAATCAGCTATATTGGATCCGCCATTTTGAATTTTTAAAAATGGAGTTTAGATTCGTAATCAGCGACCCTAAAAACCCCCATATACCTAATTGCAAGAAAATTCAATAACTTTTTGAAAATTTGGCCGCCATATTGGATCCGCCATTTTGAATTTTTAAAAATGAACTTCAGATTCGTAATCAGCGACCCTAAAAACCCCCATATACCGAATTGCAAAAAAATTAAATATTTTTTTGAAAATTAATCCGCCATATTGGATCCGCCATTTTGAATTTTTAAAAATGGAGTTTAGATTCGTAATCAGCGACCCTAAAAACCTCCATATACCGAATTGCAAGAAAATTCAATAATTTTTTGAAAATTAGTCCACCATATTGGATTCGCCATTTTGAATTTTCAAAAACGGACTTCAGATTCGTAATCAGCGACCCTAAAAACCCCCATATACCTAATTGCAAGAAAATTCAATAACTTTTTGAAAATTTGGCCGCCATATTGGATCCGCCATTTTGAATTTTTAAAAATGGACTCTAGATTCGTAATCAGCGACCCTAAAACCCCCATATACCGAATTGCAAGAAAATTCAATAACTTTTTGAAAATTTGGCCGCCATATTGGATCCGCCATTTTGAATTTTTAAAAATGAACTTCAGATTCGTAATCAGCAACCCTAAAAACCCCCATATACCGAATTGCAAAAAAATTAAATATTTTTTTGAAAATTAATCCGCCATATTGGATCCGCCATTTTGAATTTTTAAAAATGGAGTTTAGATTCGTAATCAGCGACCCTAAAAACCTCCATATACCGAATTGCAAGAAAATTCAATAATTTTTTGAAAATTAGTCCACCATATTGGATTCGCCATTTTGAATTTTCAAAAACGGACTTCAGATTCGTAATCAGCGACCCCGAAAACCCCCATATACCAAATTGCAAGAAAATTCAATAACTTTTTGAAAATTTGGCCGCCATATTGGATCCGCCATTTTGAATTTTTAAAAGTGAACTTTAGATTCGTAATCAGCGACCCTAAAAACCCCGATATACCGAATTGCAAAAAAATTAAATATTTTTTTGAAAATTAGTCCGCCATATTGGATCCGCCATTTTGAATTTTTAAAAATGGACTTTAGATTCGTAATCAGCGACCCTAAAAACCACCATATACCGAATTGCAAGAAAATTCAATAATTTTTTGAAAATTAGTCCGCCATATTGGATCCGCCATTTTGAATTTTATAATTCAAAATTCATATATGTAACCAGCGATCCGAAACACCATTATATACTTATTTATGTAAAAATCCAATCGTTTTTTTTTATTTGTCCACTTTTAGAATTAATGATTTAAGCTTATTTTTTCTAATTTGTACACTAACATTGTTCATTATTTATTATCAAATATTTTATAAATATGAACTTCTGAAGAATTGTATGACAATCTGTGAGTTTTAAGCTTTAAGTTGCAACTTAGTAAATGTATTTAGAATAATTTGTTTAAAAGTTATTAACCAAAATGTTTGGACGACTATAGTCGTCCTTGTGCATACGGAAACAACTTTGTTTGGACGACTATAGTCGTCTTTATGCGCAGGAGGGTTAACGGACCAACTACTTAGTCTCTCCATCACAATAGGGGAAATTAGCGAAGATATTAACCTTATGATAGATGCCGTGAATGATGGAAAACATGGTATCGTTCACCCACAGCTGCTAACGCCAAAAGTACTTATGGACGAACTCAAGAAACTAGAAGAGGAAAGAAATCTAAAATATCCAATCAGACTTAAAGAACAAAACTACCAATTTATCGTAGATATTTCAGAACTTTCCGTCGCAGTGATTGACAAAAAACTGACGTATACGTTACTTATACCACTACCAGAACCAGACATTCTCCATTGCCTACACCTTATACCTATACCTCAACCGCACGGAAAAACCTTTTTAGCTGCTATCCCAAATCATGAATTTATTCTTCTTTACCAAGATAATAGTTACTGTGTTCCCAGCGATAAATACATAATAGAATCTTGTAAACAAGTCGAACAAATTAAAATCTGTAAGAGAACCCAGCCTTCTTATTTTTTAAGCGAAATTCACTCTTGCGAAAGTGAATTATTCAGATCTCGTGTAAAAATGTTAAATAGTAAAATTTGTCAAGTGTCTATATTCCAAGTACAGGAATTAATTTTCATTCCTTTATATGCGCAAAACCAGTATATTTTAATACCAGAAAGTCAGATGGAAATAAGCACTATATGTGATGGACACTTGGAAACCATAAAATTGAAATCAGCTGTTCATATTACTGAAAGTAATTGTATGTTACAAACACCGAAATCTGTACTTAAATTATCAAATGTATTTTCTATCTCCAACAATATATACTATAAGAAAAATGTATCTCTGCCAATGAATGTAACAGAATTAGACTTATTAAAACATAAACTGCCACTTATACAAGAATCGTTAACTAGCGATAAAATTAAGGAATTTAAGGTAATACTAGACAACATAGAATCCACAATACAAAGTATTAAAACTGATAAAAGAAAACATTCCTGGATAGAAACTGGTAATACCGTTCTTAGCTATTTCGGTTATATTTCTATAGGAATTGTACTATTATATTCAGGTTACAAAATAGGTTTATTTAAATGTTTATCGACGTTATTCCCTAGGAATTTTTGTATAAATCTACTATGCGTAAAAACGAATGTCAACACATCGCCACAAACTTATGTTACACCGACGGCTCCAATACAAACGGAATACATAGCATTTCCTGAAACAAATGTTATCGCAACACGAAATTTAAAATTGAAAAATTAGAGACTAATTTTACTCTAAGTTGAGGGGTGTAACGATTTCTGTTCTACTACCCTCTACAAGATAGACAAAACCGGTTTCTATCCCCTCTAACTTTTAGGACCCTTAAGGTCCCTTGTAGACACCCACGTCAGAGGACATTATTATGTAACTGTGTCTTGGCTGCGGCAGACCTTTTACGCGACAAGGTTTTTATTTACTCGATTGTAACATTTCTATAATTAAAATAAATAATAAAATTGTAAAAGTTATAAATAAATTAATTGTGTAATAATTTATTTAAAAGACCCGTTACAAATAATAATTATTGTTTTAAATAAAAATTAATTTTTATCAGTGAATTGGATACTGGACTGAGATTAAATATCATATCGGCATAATTGTATTCTATATCTTTAATCATTTACTTCAGTGTTGATTTAGTTATTATTTTACTTTATTTATCATTTTAGTTTTATTGTTATAAATATTTTGACCTTTTTTTTACTCATTAAAGCATTACAGTTTTTAAAGTATTTTACGTTTATTAATGTAGTTTGTTTCGAATTTTCTAAGTTTTATTTTTGTAATTTATTAGGCAGAAACATTTTAGTTTGACATTTTAATACGACCCTTCATGACGTTAATTTTCATTTATTATAGCAGCGTATCATATTTTTTTAAACTTAATTAATTAATATTTATATTACATTTAAGTCTTTGAGACTTGTAAAGTGCGAGTAAATTAACTATTTTACCCGGAAAGATCTTTGAAAATATTTTGTGCTTTCACTGTTATTATTTCTGTCTCCTGCTTGACTCTACATACGTCTAACCTATTCCTAACCTCTCTGAGTAGACTTTTGTTACTACTATTTTAGGTATTTTATTTTGTAGTAGTTCATTCCCTTTGAATTTGTAGATAACTTCGTTTTTAGGGTTCCGTACACCATAGGTGTACTGACGGAACCCTTATGAAATCACTCGTGTGTCCGTCCCAGCCACGCAAAATGGGCTGTACCCCCCTTAACTTTTACAAATCTCAACCTGGTGAGTTGAAATTCGGTAGGGATCTTTAGTTTTAAGTGCAGATTACAGGAAAAATATAGCGAACCCGATTGACAAACATATTTGCGAAGTAGGAGGGAAAGAAATTCAATTTTTTCGAAAAAAATGATAAAAATGACCCTGCCCCCCTTAACTTTTACAAATCTCAACCTAGTGAGCTGAAATTCGGTAGGGATCTTCAGGTTAAAGTGTAGATTACAGGAAAAATATAGCGAACTTGATTGACGAACATATTTGCGAACGAGGAGGGAAAGAAATTCAATTTTTTTGAAAAAATTGCAAAAAATGACCCTGTCCCACCCCTTTAACTTTTACAAATCTCAATCTGGTGAATTGAAATTCGGTAGGGATCTTCAGTTTTAAGTAAAGATTACAGGAAAAATATAGCGAACCTGATTGGCGGAGTTATTTGCGAAATTGAAGGGCAAGAATTTGAATTTTTTGAAAAAATTACACTGTCCCTACTTTAACTTTTATAAATTTAAACCTGGTGAGTTAAGATTCAGCTTGTATATTCTTTTTCAAGTGCAAATTATAGAAAAAATAAAGAGAATGTGATTGGCGAAGATAAGTACTATAAAATAAAAAATATAAAGATTTATTAATAAAATAAAATAATAAAAATATTTATTCGAAATTTAAAAAAATATATTACTATTTTTTTAATTATTTTTTTCAAATTTTGTAAGAATTTTTGAAATAATTTTTTTATAAACAATGAGTTTTATTTTGGTGTACGGAACCCTCGATCTTAATGCGAGTGAAACTCGCACTTGTCCGATTTTTTCTTATTTGTCACGAGTAATAATGTATCCCAAAAATATTTTTGATGTGTTTCTGATAATCCGTTATGCAATGAGATACAATATTCTACCATTTCTAAAATTTCTTGATTTAAACTTTTTCTAGATGATAGAATTTTATTTACGACAAATTCTTCTTTTCTTCCTTCTTCATTTTTAACACTTAGTTGTTCTTGAGTTCTTGATTTGATTTTACAAGGAGGTTTTCCTTTTCTTAGTTTTTTCATAGTGCTGTCCGAATTCATATGTTGTATTAATGAATATGAATCATCAATGACTGCGACATTCTCATTGTTAACTTGTATAATATCTAAAAATTCTTCACTTTTCTCAATAATTTTTTCTTTACCTTTTTTATCTGATTTTATTTCATTTAATTCATGGCTAATTTCAGTTCGTTTTGTATTGTTTTCTCGCTGTGAAGTTTCATGATTATAACAACTATAATTCTTTAACTCATTATCTTCTTCTAATTTGATTATATTTTTGCTTCTCACCGAACTTGGCATTTGTAGGGATTCCTTTGTATTCTCTTCCTCTTCTTCGAGCATTTTGTTGTCCAAAATACAAGTTTGGTTTTCTTTTAATGATAAACTGATTTTTCTAGTTGAGTCCACCATTTTCTTATTTGAAAATTCTTCATTGAGGCTGATATCTTCTTCATCGTCCAAAGTATCTATAATAGGATTCATATACACTGTTGTTTGTTCTTCCTCTAGAGACTTTCATTCATTTTGAATAGCTTTCTTGTTGCTTGATTCTTCTTTTTCTGTTGCGAGCTGTTGATCATTTGCGGAAGGTGAAACACCATATTTTAGTTGTTTTTCGTCCTCTAAAAGAGTTTGGTTTGTGAGAGAGTTCTGCAAACACATTGATTTATAAATATTAGAATATATTTCGTTAAAGCACATATAAGACTTTTCGTAGTTGTCATATCTGTGGTATTTATGATCATCTCTACTGTAACCATTCTGGACGTCCTTGTATCTTTTATATATTCGTTTCTAAATCTGTGTTGTGAACTTCCGTATTCGACATTGTACTCGTCAAAATTCTGATCATAGTTATAAAAGTCTTCTCTTCCATAATCTTGTGAATCCATGTCCCTGTTTTGTCCATTTTTTCTAAAACTCTTGTCCCTATTCTGATTGTTAAATTTATTGTAGCCTCTATTTTTTCTTCTATGTTGTTAACCCCATTTTTGTCGCTGGTTCCTTGGTTGATACGTGTTGTAATGGTCAATGGCATTGTAATTTGTTCTCGAAAAATCGTAGTTAGAGGGAGAGGAGTCGTCGAATAGAACATTTGGAGAAAAATTTTCTTTTAGATGATCTAATAAGTCTATCAAAATTTTAAATTGGATGCCAACAGTGCTAGCTTTTGCGGTATCTTCTAATTTATCCAGTATAATTGTTATTATAAGGGCTTCACAAGTAATTGGCATTTGTGACGCTACAAATGTTATTTGTTCTATGAATTCTTCAACTGTTATGTTGTATCCATCAAAAAATTTTAATTGTTTTTCGAATAGTGCTAATGACAATGCAAGATTTAATCTTTGATTGACTATCCGAGAATCTTATCCGCGGTTTAATTCCGCCATTTTTCTTAACGTTAATCCACTGTTTGCGTACTTCTGCTAATTCAGCATGATTTATTTTTTTTTTTTCAAGTGAAGAAGGTTTATTTTCAATATGTTACTTTTCATTCTTCTATTTCGTAGACTGATTTCACCGAAGTCATGATCTTAAAAAAAAAAGATTTTTATATAAAATTTTTATATAAAATTTTAAATAAAATTCCTAAGTTTTCTCAATTTTCGAAGTTTAATAAAATACTGAATTTGTCTCCATTTTTGTATGCGTTTTAACTAAGATTTTTATTCAATTTATAATTAAAGGTTTTTTAATTTCGTTAAAATTGCATTTGTTATTTATCAAATATGAATTTTATTGAAAAAGAAACAATAAAAAGGTGTATTTATTTATTTAAATTATACAGAAGTAAATGAGTTTTTTTTAATTGTCTATATAAGCATTTCTTTCAATGTTTACTTCCTACCGACCTAGACACCTGAAGTGTAACCTGACATGGTGTCGCGTAACCGAGTTCGTACACCTATCTAATTTAGCACATTGTCTTTCTATATTTTATTTCAATTATTCTTTTTATTACTCATAAAAAATACATCTAATTAATTTCACAATTAATTTTTTGTTATTCCCTGAATAATTATATTGAACATTCTACTCTCATAATTTTTATATTAAACCTGCGCGATATTTATCTACTAGATTATTGACACTAATATATTTTTAATATTTAAAGAATTATTATTTTTTATCTTCGTTGATGCTCTTCAAGACGGAGACTCCTTTTCTTGATTTTCGTTGAATTTTAATTTTAATTTTTGCTCCTCGGGTTTCTATTCTTTTTGTTAGTTCTCGTTCATCAAGTTTTTCTCTCAGATTGCATTATTTATATTAAAATAATAAATTTTTTTAAGTAAAATTTACTCGCGATTTTCTTTCTATTATGCCCGTATATTTTCGATTTTCTTTTTATTTTAAACATAAAAAATGTATAGTATATTTTTTTAGTAAAAGCTCTTATTTAACCGAATAAGGTAATTTTGATTTTATACCGTTGTTTTACACGATTGTGTTTTTCGGTTTTTTTTAATCCCTTCACTTGCCCATGTGGCTACGCACTTTCGGCAAGGTTATGTCAGGGAATTGGGCGCGGTTTATTAAAGAAACCAGAGCTTGCCGTCGCAAGGGTAGTGCTTTCTGAATTTTTTTGGACTATTTCACATTTTGCGGTTTTCTGAAACGGACGGGTGAAAACGCTGGCTATTAAAAGTTTAGAAAAAAAATTCGCAATGGTCACCATTTGAGAAGCAATAATTCCTTCTTAATTTCTGTCATTGAAAAAAAATTTAGTCAAAAATTAAAAGTTTATTTAAAAAATTCGCAATGGTCATAATTTGAAAAGCGATGATCCCTTTTTAATTTCAGATCGAGAAAAAAAAATTTGGTCAAAACTTGTTCCAGTTATGAATATTTTTTTGACGGATGGGAACGTAGGCTAAGGAAAATTTATAAAAAAATTTCGAATGATCACAATTTGAAAAGCAATGATCTTCTACATTTTCGGCTTTCTGATAACGGAAGCGGGAACACTGACTATTAAAAATTTATAAAAAGAATTTGTAATCGGCACAATTTAAAAAGCAATAATCTCTATTTAATTTCTGACCAAGAAAAAAAATTTGATTCGAAATATTTAGTTTCGAAAAAAGTCAAAAAAATCAAAACTGCGGATCGGCAGGACCGCGGGTATACAAATGTACAGAAATAAATAAATAACACGAACAGTTTTCTACCAAATTTTTATTTCTTTGCCAGAAATTAAAGAAGGATAATGCTTTTTAGAATTTGACCATTGTGAATTTTTTAAATAAAGTTTTAATTTTTGACTAAATTTTTTTTCAATGACAGAAATTAAGGAGGAATTATTGCTCTTCAAATGGTGACCATTGCGAATTTTTTCTATAAAATTAAAATAGCCTGCGTTTCCACCGCCCGTTAAAGAAAAACGAAAAATATAACAAAGTCCAAACAAAATTCAAAATTGGAACAATTTTCGACCAAATTTTGTTATCTTGTCTGAAATTAAAGAGGGTTTATTGCTTTTCAAATTGTGATTATTGCGAATTTTTTAATAAACTCTTAATAGCCAGTGTTCTTACCCACCCGTATCAGAAAACTGAAAAATGTGAAAATTCAAAAAAATGCATATTTGGTCAAAATCGCGGACTGTTACGTTACACACGTAAGCACTTTTTAATGTCAATTTTCCTAAAAGCGCATGAATTTGACCTTAATTAATATTTTTTATTCATGCATTTACAATTTCGCATTCGTAGTGACATTTTCTATTAATATAAGTTTTTCTCTACATATTGTTATTTAAGAGTTATGAACGTCTCAAATGGGCTGTTACGTTACATAATTTTGGAAGTAGGTTTGCCAGTTGATAGCGCATAATTTTGTAGCTTTGGGTTGGAAGTAATAAAGAAAACTTGATTTATGTCAAAAAAAATATTTTTTACTTTTCTGGAAGCAAAATTGTTCGGGCTGTTACGTTACCTGAAAAAACTGTTACGTTACATGTACGATCTTCGATTGCGAAAAAACTAAAGTTGGTTATGAAAAATGTCCTGAATTGTTTAATTATGCATTAAGGGGATACCCCACCTTAATTTTGACCCCTTTAAAATAAAATTATTTAACGAGGTAATATTTTTTTTCTTGTATCATTTTTAACCTGAGAACATATAAGATGGTCAAAAATATTTCATTTTAATTTTTGAAGAGGTTAGAATTTTTTTCTTTTGACCTATTGCATATTATTGCAAATCCATGCGAGAAGTTGTTTAGAATGGTAAAATATGCATGGAAAAAAATTTTCGTTAAAAAATATTAAAAACTGTAAGAGAAGATCGATTTTTAATATTCAAATCTTTAAATTTTGCCGAAATTTCGAAAGCCTTAAATCTTTAATTTTTTTCCAAACTTTATATACTTACGTAATTTGATGCTATTAGTCAAAAAACATTGTTAAAATTGACATTTAACTCATTTTCGTAGTAAAAACCATAAAAATCATAGTCCGAAGCTTTCATGGTATACTTTATATATTCTGAAATAAATGCAAAAAGCCATGATTTTTATAGTTTTTACCATGAAAATGAGCTAATCGTCAACTTTAACTATGTTTTTTCGACTTAGAGCATCAAATTGGAAAAAATAAAGGTTCAGGAAATCCGAAATTTCGGCAAAATTTAAAGATTTGAATATTAAAAATTGATCTTCTCTTACAGTTTTTAATATTTTTCAACGAAAATTTTTTTCCATGCATATTTCACCATTCTAAACAATTTCTCGCATGGATTTGCAATAATACGCAATAGGTCAAAAGAAAAAAATTCTAACCTCTTCAAAAATTAAAATTAAATATTTTTGACCATCTTATATGTTCTCAGGTTAAAAATGATACAAGAAAAAAAATATTACCTCTTTTAATAATTTTATTTTAAAGGGGTCAAAATTAAGGTGGGGTCTCCCCTTAAGTAACATAAATTCGGTTTTCTTATAATTAGATACATAAAATTCTTTAATTAGTACACGAATTAACTTGAAAATTAAAAATACAATATTTAAAATATTTCTTATACTAATTAAACTTTCTGAAAAATAAAACACAAAGTGTAAAACAATTAAAGTTATTAATTGTATTCTTGTTTAGAAGTGTTAAAACTGGTAATCACTCTATTAATCTCTATTTATCTTGAATTTAGTGAGCTGACGCTATGTCACGGAGACTTTTTGCTCTATTAAACAGAGCAGATGTATTACTAATCTCATTTGTGTCCAAAAAATCACAATCAGTAACCTCTTCGATGGTGATTTTTAATTCTGTACAATTAAATGCAGAAACAAAATCTGAAGCACACTTTACAATGCATTTACGAGATAAAATTTGCTTTCTAACAATCATTTTGATAGTAGCGCCAATTCCATCGATACAACCTTTCTCATGGGAAGTTGCAAAATAGTTCCAGTAGATTTTTATTTTGAATTCACTTTCGAAAAAAGGAATATTTGCAGCAATAAAATTATTTCTAAATTGTGATGAAGGCCCGTCGCTCCAAATTTTTAATATTTTTACCGAGTTTGGCAATCCTGTTAGCAGTATGTACAAGTAGGTAACAATTGTTTCTTTTGTGTGTGTTAAGTTGTTAGACACAAAACCTTCGATTGAACTTCTTCATTGTGATAAAAGGCAGTAGTGAATAAAGTTAGCTGTTTTTGATTCCAATGACCACTTTGCACTTCGTCTTGTCCCACACAAACAAAATTTTCGGCGAAATCAATTTGCAACATTGCCTCTTTAACAAATTCATTGCTTGATGCTCTTAGCCGATCATATTTGTTAAAGATGACTGACGGTTCGCGTTTAATGTAGCTATGGCGCAAAAATTGAGACGATAACTTTGATATGTGTAGAAGCAAGTCCTCCAGTGTGCCATATTCCTCGTATTTTTCTATTCGTTTTGAAGAATCATTTTTTCGCCAAAACATCCATTTTACGGGAGTGATTAATGATATTTCATTAACAGATTCCTTTAGTAGCTCAATCGATATTCCCTTACAGTTTTTGCAATTCGAAAACCAACAATCTATGTCGTTATCTTTGCACAAAAATTGCTGAACAAATCCATCATCATATGTAGGCACTGACGGAGCGAATTTATTAAGAACAGTAACGCTCTCAATAAAGTTAGCATGATAAGAACACATGCACATGTCATGAGGTAGATCCGTATTTATTTTAAGGGGGAAGTCTACTGTGACAAGGGAAAAAACAGGTCGATTTTTGCGGATTTTTTTTCTAACAAAATACGACTTGGACATTAAATGAAATTAAATCGTCATCTTTATTTTATATTCAAGTATTTGTCAAAAAAATGTTAAGTAAAAATATTCAAAATTGCCTTCGTGGCACTCCTTCAAGCGCAATTCCGTCCTTTTTTAGGTGCACAAACGGTGTACATGAAATGTCACGTCTGGGTGATCTAAAACAAAAAAACAAAATATGGTTGTCATCTGCATAGTATTGACTATCGTCTGACAAAAGATTTTGTCGATATCTTTTTTTATTTAATTGTTATAAACAATAATAAAATCAAATGTAAAAAAAAGAATTGAAAAAATTTCAAGAATTTTGTTATCGGAGCCAAAATGTTTTATAGACAAAATCCTTCGTTGGATAATAGTCAATACTATGTAGATGACAACCATATTTTGTATTGTTGTTTTAGATCACCCAGACGTGAGATTTCATGTACACCGTTTGTGCACCTAGAAAGGACGAAATTGCGCTTGAAGGAGTGCCACGACGGTAATTTTGAATATTTTTACTTAAAATTTTTTTACAAATACTTAAATATATATTAAAGCCTGTTTTCTCCATTGTCACACTAGACTTCCTCCTTAACGTGATTTGGTCTATGTTAAAAAAATTAAAAGTCTAAAATATTGTTAAATTAAAATATTAAAAAAATAAATAATTATATTAAGGTAATGTCACATTAAGTGGACCGCCACTTTGAGTGAACCACCTGAGCTTTTAAGTTATCTGACAGCGGAAACGTGAAATAAATAAAATGAATAGCAGTACCGCACCTAGAAACCGTAAGAAATTATGTTCCGCGATAATCATATACGTTAACGTTTGATGTAACGCATTTTTAAGATCACAAACCAAAAAAGAAGTCGCCCTTACAATGAGTAAAGTGATTTGGAAGTGCAAAAGTAGCGTAAAATTTAAGTTTTAAAAGGTAACTTATTTTTTTCCTACTACTTTGGACATTGAAATTGATTGTCTAAGTTTAATTAACTGATAATTTTGACTCAAAAAAATTTTTTTGTGTCTGCTATAAAAATTGCATGTCACCTTGAGTGGACCACTGTTTATAACCATGAGTGGACTGCCTGTTTTTTATATTTTTAATGTCAGTTTACCATTTTTATGGAAATAAATTGTTTTGAAACTATGTTTTATGTTCTTTATTAACTTTTTGTGATTTTGATGTGATATGTGCCAAAATTATTAAAAATGGTTTCACTTGTAAACATTGCGACACAAACATGGTCTGAAGCTGCATAAGCATAAATTTTGTTTCAATTTATCAGAAATATTAAATCCATGAAAGAATTTAGAATAACTTTTACAATTTTTTAAGAGTCGTCCACTCAAGGTTACACTTTTTTCATTCCTTAAAAATTAGCTATTTTTTTAAAGTCAATTGTTTCTTCCAAATAAAAAAAATTAAAACTATTATGGTATAAACACTTATCTAGGGATCTAAACTAAAGCTTGGAATAGAAACCTTCGATTAATTTGCTTTCATAAAGAATTTTTTCGAAAAAAAGCTTAGGCGGTCCACTCAAGGTGACATTACCCTATATATTATATATTAAATAATATAATATTATATATTATATTTATATTTTATTAAATATTAAAATATTTTTTTATTTATTATATTGTTTATTAAATAATAGATAAATTTAAATACCTTTCCCTTTGGTTATTGTTTCGTCGTTAAAAATTAAGAAGGCTCCATTAATTAAGAAAAGCAAATATGTCTACACGGAAAGAAAAATCTAGCTTTGAAAGCAAGAGATTACTTTATACTCTTTTGGCAGTTGCGTTTGCTTACCTATAAACGCAAGAATATATGCATTTTAAGCATTAAGTATCTCTATGGAAAATACGTATGATGAACTTACTTTCATACTAAGAACTTAATAGTCTAATCGCAAAGACGTTATGCGCCCGGAGTAAGAGACATCGTTTTGTTATTATTGCAAAGAGTTTCACAGCTTTCGGCGGTGATTCAGCTGCAACAAGCGATTTGGCTCCTCCTACTTGCCCTCTCCAACCGTCTGACGTCGCATGTGTAAGAAAAGCCGGCGTTGTTTTGGTGTTAGTTCGATCTAGTGTACATCGTTTTTATATTTATCTTTCTCGTTTGATCGATTTTCTTTGGCAAGTATGTCAAAAATACATTTGTACATTGTTTTAAATGAATTGTTTAAACAGTATTCGTGGTAATAATGCACAATTAATGTAATGGAAATAAATTATATCCGAGAATTTAACAGCTGATGCAGACATAACCTTATTAACATTCCAATTTTTAAATTCTAAACTTTATTCAAGTTTAATTTAAAATGTTTTTACAATTTTTACTTTCGTTTTTGATTAAGAAAATGGTTAGCAGGCTAAATACTTTAATTCGCCCGTTAGAGAAAACACGTGCTTATTTTATTTATAATGTTTTTCCAATAGAAAAATATAAATAAAAGATGTAGATTATTTTGACATTTAAAAGAATAATACTTAGTTTAAAAAAATACAGGTTAATTAAAATAACTACTTTTTTTGTTTTTCAAACGGTAATTTAATTTTATTTACTTCCAGCAGTGCAAACACTTAATAACATAACCTCAATCTTGTGAAAATATTATAAAATATTTTTTTGAAACTTTTATATATACTATACTTATACTTTTATATAATTACATTTCCTTTTTAAGATTAATAATTGTGTTTCAGATAAGATATATTTTTTCTAATCCAGATTTTAAATATTTGACTTCTAAATTATTTAAAAATAAATTCTGCAGATGAAACTGTCATGGGCAGTAAAGAAAATCAAACGTGCGATTCACTACTGTCTTCGTTGGTTTCTCGTTTTCTAAGTGGTAGGCAAAGTGTTTATTACTATTTATATAATCAAGTAGACACATATTGTTCCAAATTTGTTTCCAAACTTTATTTTTAAAAAATCTATTCTTTTGTTGTTGAAAAATACATATAAGAAGTAAAAAAATTTTATATTTTTAATAGATATTACAAATACGTATCTGGTAAACGAATCAGGAGAATTAATCAATGAAAAATCTAGTGTCAGCGTTTTAGCTGCTTATGAAAAATCAGATCTTCAAGAAGGCTCATCATCCTTAGAAGAGAATAATACATCAGTATTGTTAATAGACCATTCAAATAGCTCATTATTAAATGATTTTAACGACGCAAGCATATCATTTCCAGTTGACAGTGAGAAAGGTATGATTAGTAATCAGCATGTTATCTTTTTATACGGTGTGTGTAAATAAATTCATTAGTTAAAAAAGAAATATTTTTGATTTTTAGACTTGCGAATTCATAATTATGTTTACCAAATTTTAATGCAAACTGGGGAAGAAGATTTTTTAATTAAAACATATGATTTCGAACAAAACCCTAAGAACAGAAAAAAGCTGTTGGAAGAAAAAAATCAAACTTTTTTTTCAATTCACGCAATTGCAAGAATAGTGGTGTATCATGAAATTCATCGTACATTATCTTATACGTAAGTATACAAAAAGTATTTCTAAAAAAATACACACGGTAAGAATTGTTGCGATTTGATAAAACAGTGACAAAGAGAGAAATTTTCGTATAAAACCTTAAAACCACTAAACACGTTCATTAAAATTTAACATAAGTTTTAGTAAATTTCAGATTTAGAAAGGAATATAAAATAAAAAAAAACTTGCGTATTATCATTTTTTGAAAACATTTTTACGATTTTTTCCCGGTTTAGGATAACGTCTGATACGTTCGAAGCTTTAGCTGCAAGTGCAGCTAGTCTATTTCCATCATATTTACAACAAAGCTTCTACGCTCGTTCAACTAAATGCAGTAATTCTTATGGTGCTTTCCAAACCTTTTATTCAAGAATACGCGAAAAGGCAGTCGCGATGGAGTTCACACCCAAATCAAAAGGAACTAAACGAAAAACAGCTGTTGAAGGTATCTATTATTTTTATTTTTTCGCATTTAACTTCTTATATTATTATTATTATTACTTCCATACTGCTATATTTGTATTTACATTTACTTTCTTATTTTACTTATTTTTTAAAATTAATATCTATTGTAGATGAAACTTACTTTGCGGAATTGAATGAACTAAGAAAACAAGTAACTTTTATTGATGAAGAATTTAGGACAATGTGGATAAGTGAACGAGTAAAAGATAAAATTGAATAGTTCACTAAACTAAATTACAAAACAATTTTTCAAGACTTTCCCTGTTTAATGCACCCACTTGGGTATACATTGGTGAGTACGCTGAATTCATAATTTTGATTTATGCTAGTTACATAGATGTTTTGGTGATTAAAACTTTTTTTATGTTACTTAATGTAATATAAACTTTATTGTATTTTAAAGATACAGGCAGATTTTTGTTTTTCGTTTAAGAAAAAAGAAAATTTATTTAGCGAAAGGTGGCCATCTATTGCTGAAAAAATTATAAGTTTATCGCTACAGAAAAAGAGTGACAAGGAAATTCGGTCGTTTTTAAAAGATTACGACCAAAAAACAAAAGGTTTTTATCATTTTTATGTCATGTTGAAATATGTGTAGTTTCAAACTTTTATTATTTACCTTATTTACAGAATGTAGTAATAGTTTCGCATTAGTATTGCTCCCGTATTTGTTTAAAAAAATTACTAAGTTGACGAAGCGCTCAAAAACTGGAAAAGCTTGGAATCCCGAAAAGTATGAAGTTTTAAACAGTTTCATCTACCACTTCAAGGTAAGGTTTTTCATTTACACTTATCATTTGTTACCTATATAAATTATAAATAATTATTTGGAAATAATCTTTACAGCAAACAGACAATACGGTCAATTCTTTAAATGCAATTTATGAAAAAATTGAGCAGTTGCATACGGAACACAAACTTATGATGGCTCCTTTTGTTGTAATATGTGGTCCCACTCTAAACGAAATTTCAGCAGCCTACATTTTAATGGGACCTCACACTTACCAAGTTAAAAGCGCTATGGAAGCTGTTGATTTATGCTTCCAAGCTGTAAAAGTCTTACGTAAAAATTTTTCACACGTTTGTTGCCACGTGTGGCAATTTCTTGAAAGAGAGGCGTATGATTTTCAGATTCCAAATTTATACGGTGCTGTCACTAAAGTCATCGACCAACTGAAACAACTTTCATGAAAGAAATTATTTAAAAAAAGAGGTTAAAAAGTATTAATGACTTTCGGTATTTTATATTCTAACGCTATTTGAGACTTAAAAAGATGTGACTAATAAATAGTATTATATATAATATAAATTATTTTACGTTTTAAAATTGTTTTAAACAGTAAGAGCTGTGATCAGTATCAAAGTGTTCGTTACATGAGTGTTCTATAGTAATGTTCAAAACACGGATGATCTCAAAGATTTCATTGATAAGCAACGTTAAAATTTATAAATTATTTTATGTTTTATGATCGTTTTAAGCATTAGGTGGTTTGCTAGATTTTATTTAAAAGGTTTGATTATTGAAGTTGCTTTATACTGTAATACTACCTTGAGTACAAAAGATCTTAAAGATTTTATTGTTAGACATCGTTCATTATTGTATTATTTTATTTTTTATACTTGTTTTCTTATTAGTAGATTTGGTGATGTTCGATAAAAAGCATTAATATTTTAAGTGCATAATATTATTATAATGTTTAAAAGAATGATGTTTAAGATGTTGATAAGCATTGGCGTTTAATGTTATAACTATTTAGTATATATTAAAACTGTTGCGAGAAAAAAGATATAGTATATCCCATGAAAAAACGTTCATGGCTTTAATTATTCTATATTGTAATTAAAAATGTAAAAAAAGTTTCTTATTAAAAAGTTTTGATTTTACATTTAACGATTCTTTTAATATTTAAATTACATTTTCATGTCTGATGTTTTAGCAAAACAAATAAATGAAGATCATTTAAATGTTCAAAACATAAATATTGAAGATATAAATTTTAAAAACATATTTTAAATCTAAATAAGATGAATAAAAGAATACCTGTGATTGAAATAGTGTTGTAAAGGTTTATTTGTTTTAAATTTAATTTCATGAACTAACCGACTATTCCTTGTTAAGAATTGCTACATTATTTGTGAATTTAGATTGTTTATTTGCGAAAAAATTACTTTTTAAATGTTTTGCTTTAAATTGTTACAAATTTAAGAAAAGTTTTTTTAATTAAAATATACAAATAAATACAAAAGTCAAGACAAGTTTAAATGTATTGCTTGTTACAACAAACATTATTACTATTAGAATAATAAGTACTTTTTACTTTTACAATTTTTAAAATTTGGATCACCACATTAAAGTGAACAGCACTAAAAGACATTTGAATGTGTCGAAAAAGTCCCTTTCAAAGCAATTATTATAAGAAAATCAAATCCTTCATTGATAAAATTGTAGTTATGAATCCAGTACATACGCAGCTTTGATTAAGTAGAACCTGTTTCTTACAAGAAACAAAAAATATTACAATATTATCATATTTGACGCTCTGCGCAGCGAAGGCAAGAGCAGTTAAGGTCCTTTTAACGTGACATGTTAGGAAATACATTTTTTATAGAAAATTTGAAATGTAAAAAGGTAAGGTAAACATTTGTACAATTTTATATATCATATCTCGTCGCTACGAATTCATTCATACCTTTTTTGATTAAAAACAAGGTGACGTTTTTGGCATCAAGTCTACGTTTATTAATATATTTGATAGCTTAGAATTATACTGCACGTAATAAGCATGGTAGTGACGATTAAAGCATAGTGTTTCAAGCTCCTCCGCTTCAAAGTAAACATTCTTGTAGTAGAAATTTTTTTTAATTATTCCAAAATGAGGACCATCTTCAGAAATTCTGCTTGCAAATACGGTTCCAGCGGAGAATTCGTTACCAAGTATATCAACGTTTTTTAAAGTTGTCACAGGTATTTCATCAGGTATGTTTGGAAGTAATTTCTTTAAAAGGCTGTGTGCATTAGCGATATGAATAGGTCCAAGTTTTATATCACTTTGTATAGGTGGAAAGAATTCTGTTGTATAACAAAATTGTAGCTGATGTTTAATTGCAATTGTCAATGGTAAATTTATATTGGACGTAGTAGCTACTGCGATTTCTTTAAGTTGTTTGTTTTTCCTCTCGTACTTCATTGCTGAGTAATGAACGGCTGGTCCGTTTAATAACATGGCATTAATAACATGCATTTTTGGTTTCAATTTTCCAAAAAGTTCAAAATATAACATATTATGCTTCCTTATGAGTTCTTTAAGATTTTGTATTTGACCTCTGTCTAATGTGGCAGAAGTTACAACTCCAAAAATTTCTCTTAAACAGAGATACAGTTTCCAAAAAGGATTATTTACTGAAACGATGTCACCAATCATTAATCCCAAATACCTTATCAAGCACAACATTTCAGCAGCAGCAGAGGAATTCTGTCAAGCACAACGTTAAGTAGCACCGTGCTAACTAATTGTAGAAGCTATGTTCAAGCATTTGAAACATAGCGCCATATAGTGCTATATAGTGCATTTTGCTATTGAGAAATAGTAGAACACATATTTTTAATTTGTTAATGCTAATTAGACTGATAATATTCTAATATTATTTTTATTTTAAAAGTAATGTAAGATTTTAATCTTACATTACATCTTACATTAAAAATAAATTTAGTGCTACTATATAGCGATGTAGCAAGGATATGTTGTCAAATTGCTACGAGTATCAATTGTTTACAGTTAAATTCTGTGTCTACAAAGCTTTGCGCTATCATAGCGATTACAAACATTTAACCTTAGAAAATTAAGGTCAAAATATGTTTTAAATTGACAAAAAAAATTTTTAATTCGTTTGTGTATCCGTTACGAATTTCAATAAAGATTTTAATTTTTCTAATAATTATAGCCAAATCTGGGTAATTATTAGGACTAGAATTGTTTTCACGCCAGGGCACCTTAAAAATGAAAAATTAAGAGAATTTAAATTTTCCCTTTCCTCCATTTCGAAAATTCGGAGTACTTTTGCAAAGGACCGACAAAATAGGTTCTTTTTTTTATTTTCGAAAAAACCAATGAAATAAAACACTTAAATTAACTATAAATAAAAATAAACCGCAGGATGTGACTTATTAAAACATGTAGATTGATAATAAAAATAAAAAAATTAAGATTTTTTTCAAAAATTACTAAATTGCGATTGTCTTTAAAACTAAAATCGACAAAATGGATCCTTTTCATGGGGACATCCACATATAGTAAGTTAAAACTGCTTAAAAAAGAAAAGATTGTAAGTGGAGAAAAGCAGGTTTATAAAAAATGTAAAAGTAAATTTTTCGTTTTTTAAAAATTTTTATTGCAAATTTTATATTAATACAATATATAAAATTGTATTTATTTTATATTAATACAACATTAACAATGAGTTAATTTGGCTCGTATCGACAAATTAAAAATTTAAGAAGCCAATCAAAAAAAATCGCCAGATGGGCGATAAATCGCCAAGGTTGGCAACGCTGAAATAAATCTATTCTACTGTCTTTTTATAATTGAAAAATTTAAATTTGAAACAAAATTGCGAAAATAGATTGAATTGTAAGAATTAGTATCACAACAGTAAAGAAGAAAATGGTTCTCATTAAAAAATATCGTATTCGATTATTCTGGAGATTCTGGAGAATTTAATGAATTCAAAAGGTTTTCGGACGTTTGAATTATGACGTTTAAAATATTATTTAATGTATCTCTGATTTCCGTTTGGACTGTCATTGCTTCTTCGTGCATTTTTCGAAACTCCAAAATCTTTTCATCTTGAAGCTAAAAAAGAATAAACAGGAATTAAATACTACTTCAGAAAAGTTATAATTAAAGGTAAAATAAAATATATTAGGCATATTTTGGTTACTAATAATATAGTTAGTTAATATTATTATATAATATTTATGCAGTAATTGTAATAATAATAATTTAGTGCAAAAAATTATAAAGAAAAAATTGTTGTGTAATCTCGTATTAAAATGTGATACACTGGAGCTTCACTTATTTTCAGTCTCACTTATTTACAGTCGCACTTATTTTCACCATTTCCAGTCTCACTTATTTTCAGTTAAAAGGTTCTCCGTGCGTTCTCATTGGTTGATGTAAAAGAATCCACCAATCAAATCAACTCGAATGTTACGTTTCAGAGTGAAAATAAGTGCGACTTTGCCTTTCAGTTTGTTTGGACTTAGTGAAAATAAGTGAAGCTCCAGTGTAGTTTGAATTTACAAAAATTTGATAATTTATTTATTCTTAACATCAATTAATGAATTCGAATTTGAATTTTTGCTAGACACTCAATATTTCAAAAATTTTGTAAAATCTTTCCCACTTTCAGTGAATATCACATTATCTATATTGTTGCTATAAAATAAATTATAGTGTAATTTTTGTAAAATCAAAACCTTCATTTTAAAAAGAAAGGGATGGTACAATGACAAAATTGTTAATATTTTGGAAAGACATTTCAAAAAATCAAAACAAATTAAGCATGTCAAAAACGGGGATGAAAAAAGCAAAAATCCTACAAAAAAATTTAAGAATATGTATAGTATACAATCTGTAGATTATGAAAAAAGTATGAATAATAAATGATATACATACTGAAGAGGAAGACGAATTTTTTAATTTCTGTAATAAAACAGCACCTCTGGTTTTCTTAGGATTTGTAGATACAGAAGGGTTCTGATTTTCTGTTTTCCTTAAGTTGGCAGCACCTTCCACAGAGAGCTCCTAAACATGGAATAAAATTGATTATTGGAAACAAATTTTAAAAAACATAATTTACTTTTCAAATTTTTAATTTAACATTCTTTTTAAATTATTAGGAACGTAAAATTTAAATATTTGACAGGTTAATAAACAGGGTTGCCACAAATTTCTCTGACTTTTCCCTGATTTCCAGAATAAGAATTTTTTTAAATAAATATTTAATTATTATTATTTTTCTATAGGAATTAAGATTCTCAAATTCAATAACTTATAAGAATATTATTATAAAATATGATAAAATCGAGCACTCCGAGTCTTTGACTCGGAGCCAGAGTGATAAAATCATTATTTCTTATCAAAAGAATATTGTAACTAAAAATTCAAATTTTCAAAAATTTTAGTTTTAACTCTTTTCAAAATTCAATTATTTCTAAAAATTCACGCTATAATGCTTTTAATATTCAATTATAATTTAACATTTTAAGAAAAATTCATTTTTTAATCAATTTTTATAGGCAAATTTCCCGAGAATTTAATTATTTAAATACAAAAATAAATATTTTATTCAATAATTGCATGTTTCTTAAAATTTAATTTTTATGAAGAATTTTATCAAAATTTTTAATTACAATTGAATTCTTTCGACAAATTTAAAAAAAATATTGTAAAAATAAATGCAATTTTCTGTCATTTTATTTAAAATTGTAAAAAAATAATTAAAATTCTGCGATAAGTTTTCTTATTTATGAAAATAATTAAATTCTTGCAACGAATTTTATTAAAATTGAATTCCCCTGAAGAATTTTATTTGTAAAAATAATTGAATTTCGGAGAAAAATATTATTATTTATGAAAATAATTAATTGCTTGTGAAGAAATTTATTCAAATTTTTTTAAATAGTTGAATTTTTCAGAATTAAACAAAAAGTTTTTAAAATAATTTGAATTAAATTTCATTAAAAAAAATTGAAAATAATTGAAATCTGACTGAGAATGAAAAAACAAATTTTTATTTAAGTTAAAACAAAAAAGACACAAAAATTCATAATTTTCTTATAAATTCTAAAAATTTAATTTTTTTCAGTACTTTTAAAAAAATTGCTGACTTCCCTGACCAATTCTAATTTCCCTGACTTTTCCCTGAATTCCCTGACTTGTGGCAACTCTGATAAAGTGATTTAGTTTAAATGAAAAATAAGTAATAAAAACTCTTAAAAAGAATTTATCAGTTATCTGTAATCTATAGATCTATAAATACCCTTTTTTTGGGCGGTGGAACAGTTTCAAAGTCAAATTCCTCTTCTGAAGAAACATTTATCGGTATGTTAGAACTACTATTGAGATCTATTATTTTTGGTTCCAAGACCGGTTGACGGTGTTCATTCTTAGATTCTTATGGTGGTGGTGTTGGAACTTTACGTTTTTTAGGCCTAGGTTCATCATCGAAATCAACAGCTTCAGTCTACGAAATCGAGAAATAAGAGAACATTTTACTTAAAATTAAAAATTAAAATTGTTTGTAACTTAAACATCATTTCTTCTAATTTTATAATACTTAAATATGATACCATAATAAAATCATTATTTTATATTACAAGAATATTGTTACTGCAGGGTGGACAAAAATTTCAGTTCATCAATTTCCTTGACGTTTTCTTAAAAATTAATTTCAGTTAAAATTTTAGATAATAATTGAATATTAAATGCAATATAGCGTGAATTTTTAGAAATAATTGAATTGTGAAATGAATTTTTTTAAAAAAAATTTAATTGAATTGTTTTTATTTTCTAATATATATTTACTGACATTAAAATTATTTTCCCTGACAAAATATTTTTACAGGAAAATATGAAAGTTTACAAAAAATGAGTAGGGGAGAGTGGGGCAAATCAGACCCCCTAACGGTTTTTTGATTCTTGTGACTAAACGAATCAACCGATTTCATTTTTCGATGGCTGGTTTGAAAGATCATTTAATTGCGCAACTTTTTCCCAGAGACACCTATACTTTATCTTTTATTGTTTAGTTGCTGTGTTAACTTTAAAAAAATTTGCAAATGGTCCGGTTTGCCCCACTCCCTGGGGTTAACCGGACCGTTTGGTTTTTTATTTATAATATTGCATTTACATAATCTACAATAATAAAAAACAAAGAATCATGTAAACAATGGTTGTAGTAATGAAAATAATAATACGGGATTGAATTTTAATTAAATAAATATTTTTTAATAAAAAAATATAAATGTTTGTCATTACACGATTCATGATCTACAACCCACACAGCACATGATATTTCCTGAATACTTCCTGAATATTTCACTGAAAGATTGAAATATTTCATTGCAAGATTCAGGAAATATTTCTGCAAACAGGAAAATGTCCGCTTATGTAGGAATATTGACGCGAAAATTGAGAAAATATTTCATTGAAATATTCCTGCAATATTACACATAAAGATTCTGCAATATTGTGAAAATATTTCAAAAAATGGAAAAATTTGTTAAACACCTCAAATCAATAGGAATTTTCTGAAATATTTTAAAACCCATAGGATATAGTAAGCCAAAAACTACTGCGCAACTCTACAGGCCATAGAAACTGAGTTCGACCAGTGCGCATCATTTCAGTTGAATATTTCCAAAATATTTCAATGAAATGTTTTCTCAACTTTCGCGTCAATATTCCCACATAAGCGGACATTTTCCTGTTTGCAGAAATATTTCCTGAATCTTGCAATGAAATATTTCAATCTTTCAGTGAAATATTCAGGAAGTATTCAGGAAATATCATGTGCTGTGTGGGAATTTGCAACTAAATTTCATTTCTGAATCAATTAATTTAAATAGTTTTCGAAAAGTTCTTCTAGAATTAATTTATTTAAATACAAAAACTAAATTTTATATAATTGTAACTCTCTTTAATTTTTTCTTGAGTTATTTTGAAAAATTTTTGAAATATAATAGTTTTTGAACTTTGAAAATTTTTCAAACAATTAAAAATATGTAATTTTTTTTTAAATAATTAAATTTTTGAAAAATATAAAAAATTGATCAAATTTTTGAAGAATTACTATAAATTGTGATAAAACAATTCTAATAATTAGTTTTTAAAAATATTTTAATGTTAATTTTTTGGAAATAATTAAATTTCTTGAAAGAATTTTAGTACCTATAATTTAAGAAAACTAATTAATTTTTTGATGAATTCTAATTCAAAATTTTGAACATGATTGTTTTTTCTAAAATGTTAAAAATAATTCTAAAATATCATTTTTTCATGTATTTGAAGTTTTGAAAATATGTAATTGAAAATACTGAAAATATTTAATTTTCAAAAATTAGAAAATAATTTTCATTTATTTTCATTTTTAAATTTAGCTTTAAAGATTTTTTATAACAATTTTTTCTATTTCAATTATTTTCAAAATTTGCAATTAAAATTCTACAAAAATTGATTTTTAAAAAATTGGAAATATATACTTGAAATAAATTAATTATTTTCAATTAAATTTTATCAAATTTCTACTATTCAAAAAGATATTTATTATTGATATATTACAGATTGAATTAAGTTAAAATAATTAAAAAACAATTTTTGAAAGATTTGTTTATATAGTTATTTTTTGCATTGTAAATATAAAAATAACTTGCACTTTTTTACTAAAAATTAGGGTATTTTTTTGCAATATTTGGAAGAAAAGTCGAAAAAGTCACAATTTTTGAAAATACGTCAAAAAAAGTCTCAATTTTCCTAATTTCCTTGATAAAAATTTTTTCCTATCATTTCCCTGACTTTACTGACAAACATTTTGTTTTCCAGACTTTACTGTGGCGACCCTGGTTACTGTAATTTCTTCCAAATCATTTTCATAATTTCAATTCACTTATTATTTTCGAGAATTATTAACTAATATTCTTCTTTAAATCAATTATTTTTTATCATTTTCGAAAAAGTTCTTTTATAATTTTTTCCATTCCAAATTTTCAATTCTATTTCTTTACAATATTCAATTTTACGAAATTTCAATTAGTCGTAAATTCTTTAATTACATATATATTAGAAAATAAAAACAATTTAATTAAATTTTTTCAAAAAAATTAATTTCACAATTCAATTATTTCTAAAAATTCACGCTCTATTGTATTTAATATTCAATTATTATCTAAAATTTTAACTAAAATTAATTTTTAAATGAATTTTTTTTAGAAAATTCTACTAGAATTCAATAATTTAAATACAAAAATAAATAATTGATTAAATAATTGCATGTTTCTTAAAATTTAATTTTTATGAAGAATTTTATCAAAATTTTTAATTACAATTGAATTCTTTTGACAAATTTAATTTAATTTAATTTACATTTTTCAAGAAAGTCGATTAAAAGTGTATTAAGAACAATTGAAATTTTACGATGAGTTTTATGTGAAAATAATTGAATTCATAAGAAGAGTTTTATTATATACAAAAACAATTTATGAATATAATTAAATGTTTGCGAGTATTACTTTAAAAAATATTTGAAATTCTGCAATCATTTATAATTTTTTAAAATTATATTACACAATTTATTAACTTTTTGTCCTTTTTTAATTAAATTGCGGACTTAACCGACGTTTTTTTTTAAAAATGACTTACGGACGTAAGGCGAAGTGACGGACCTAGTTCGAGCCCTATCATTATCAAATCAATGCACGGGTTAAACCGTAAGGATGTTAAAGACAATATTTTGGGAATATAAAATGTTTCATAATTTAACATGTCTACTTACGTCACTTTCAAAGCCTATCTCCCCTGTTTCTCCATCTCCTTCAACAGATGTTCTCCCTTTAAGGGCGTACAGACGTTCCTCCAAATCTGTCAGTGTTGTGCAAGTTTTCAGTAGATTCCCTTTTCCGGTGGATTTTTTGATTTTCTTTAATTCAGCAACCTTATTCTTCACCTTGCTTACCCAAGATCCTAAAACCTTTTAAAATACAATTTGAAATTTAAAAAATATAAAAAATAAGCTGTAAATGTACGAAATATCTATTCTCAATTGTTTTTATAGTCTTAAATTATTCTAAACTATTTTTTTGAAGAAATAAGTAAAAATTAATAATTATAAGTAAAAACTAAACTACTAACTTACTAATTAAGTAAAACTGTTAAAAAGAAAGAAGTTAAATTTTTTTAATTTGTATTTACTCTCTGCCATTTTTCAGATTCCCTGTTGTTATCAGACATTTTGTTCAAGTTTTCTGTCAGTTTGGCCCACTCCTGATTGTAAAGAACTTTAGAAAATGCTCGAGTGAATTGCTTCGTTAGTAAAATTGGGTTCTCTTCTATACAGGAAAGTAAATAAACCTGTTGTTTATATTTGATTCTTCCAACTCTACTCTTCTTACCGGTTTTGGTATCAACATCTTCGTCACTCACTGAAATAAAAATTAACGTTAAAATTTAGCAAAATTACAAAACAAAATTAAAAGTTTTTCCTTTTTCTAATAAAATAACTGTTACACGTTAAAAAAAAAAAATAATTATGGCAACAACGTCAAATTGTATTCTAAAGAAATTCTCTCCAGTTTAGGACTTGCCACCAAGTAGCAAGCCTTGAAGTTGGAAACATGACACCCTGATAAGCCGAGCTTTGTCAGCGTTGAAAGTCTACGTTCGTAGCCTTCAACCGGCACTAAATGAAATTATAAAATATAAAATTAAAATTCCTAATTTTGTTTCAAAAAAAAAAAAAATTTTATTCTATACATTACAGAGTTAAAATTAAGGAGATAAACATCAAAATTATGGAATGTTGCGGCAATGTTGCGAAGCCAAAATGGCAATAACCAACATTGTAGCAACATCAAAATTATGGAATGTTGCGGCAATGTTGCGAAGCCAAAATGGCAATAACTAACATTGTAGCAACATCAAAATTATGGAATGTTGCGGCAATGTTGCGAAGCCAAAATGGCAATAACCAACATTGTAGCAACATCAAAATTATGGAACGTTGCGGCAATGTTGCGAAGCCAAAATGGCAATAACCAACATTGTAGCAACATCAAAAGTATGGAATGTTGCGGTAATGTTGCACTACAAAATATGCATCTAAAAAGAAAAAAAAAAGGGAAAGAGGAAATAAAAACCAAAATAATATCTGTCGCAAATACGTGCACATGTGGTTGAAGGATTATAATAGCGCACACATGCATGGATTTCTCGGCTTATAGTATACACCGATGCTCTCGCGGACTCCGTTCGTTATAGAATTCACAACGACATACGAACTCACAGCCGCGCACACCAACACATGCTCCGTGCTCGCCTCTACTCGCTGTTTTCCTCTGATAAAAACCCTCCCCTTTTCCCTCAGGCCCACAAGCTACGCCGCAATATAATAACAAACGCACGTGCGTTTTGACAGCTTGACCCTACAACAGGGGTGCTCAACCACTACAATTGGTTGATTTTACGCATCAATAATCAATCAACTTGTGATCGGAAATAACATACAACTAAACAACTCCACCAATTTAATTAGCAATTCACACAGTTGTATGGCTGTAAATTAATTTAAGCAGCCATCACAATTGGGAATTGTTGTATTTAATAAAATGATGAAATTAATTTTCATTAATTATAGGGAGTTATTTTCAGAAAAATATCAAATGACAGTCGTTTCCGTTCACACGAGGCTGTCTATGCATGCTAGAGTCAGCGAAAATTGCAGCGTCCAATGGGCCGCGAATTCCTTCCTACTCCTAAAAATTAAAATTTCCTCGTCTGCAAAATTGTCCCACTCTGGAGGTAAAACAAGGACTAGAGGCTAGTCAAAATCTTTTAATTAATGCAGTACTACTTCTTGCTTCTCTCGAGCAACACCTCTCCTGGCTTCAGCTTGGCAAGTGTTGCGAGAAACAAGAACGCCGCGACTTAGCCCGTCTGCGAGTCGGACCCCCGTGTAAAACTTTTTAAGTATAACGCGAAAGGCGGACGAAAAATTAAATTAAATTCTTCTAACCGACGGAGTCCATCGAGAATTGTGTCGGATGAAAATCGGCTGTCATTATTAAATTAATTATAGCAGATTTTTGTTTATGTGAAAACCGGCCAGCCCGTGCGTGTGGCGCCTGCGCCGTTCCGATACAACGGCTTTGATAAAAAAAAAAAATTGTTGTTTTAAAATAATTTTTTTTTAGTTTTTTTTTAATACTAAAGAAAACGCTAAAGTTCAAATTTATTTACTTGAACAAAAGACTAAAGAAAAAAAAATCGTGTTGTGTGCCAACACCAACAGAAGTTTGTTTCGCCCGACGGCAGCTGATTGTGACACCACTGTCGCCGGTAGAGTAAGTAGATGTATCGTTCTAAATTTTCTTTCACCACACAAATAAACCTCTTTAATTTCCTTAATTAATTTTCTCTTTATTTACCTTTACTCCTCAAACAAACACATCTTTAGAAGCAGTGGTAACTTTTAAAAGTGGAAAACGGATCCACAATTTAAACGATTTCCCCACGGAATTCGGCAGCTTGGTGCCTCCCCAAATAGAATTTTAGAGCCATCTCAAAAGCTCGATATTTAATTTAATAAATAAATTCTGGTTTGTAACAATAACATTTGTAAATTACTTTTATTACTTACTGGTTTAAGTAAAAATCTGGCAACGTGGAAAAATAGAAAATTTGTTATGACTGTGCACTGATGAAAATAAGTAGTAATAGTAAAAAACTGTCACTTTATGAAACTGAAGTTTCATAAAGTGACAGTTTTTTGTTTCTTTCCATATTCTTCTATCAAAAGAGAGAGAGAGAGTATATTAAGTATATTTTTTTTTCTATTTAAATAGAGAAAGACAAACATTTATAATAACTTTGAGAAACATTGTTATTTGATTTTCTAAAATTTGTAAATTATAGTTCATTAAATCAATCGAAAAGAAAATTCATTTCATAAAAAGAGTATAAAATCTTTATAAACACTACAGTATATTAAAACAATAAGAAATAACAACCTAAAGTAAAAGAACAATTATTCTATCTATACATAGTTCCAGTCATAATAATAATTACAATTATTATTTAATTAATGTATTAATACTGTGAATTTTCTCAAACACATTAATATATAAGAGAAACATTTTGTAAACAAATGTTTCATGATCACAGTGCCACATTAGCGTAGAACAATAGCACGTGATCGCGGAAAAGCACATTTCAATTTTAAGGTTAAAAGAAAAGATTTTCTGCGCATGACTTTTGAAGGCCTTTGACGCATGGTAGATTCTTAAAGGCCTTTCTCCAATATTATGTTCTTAAAACTCTGCGTTGCTACGGTTGCTATTATGGGGAATCCACACTTACCCAGTCGCTCCGCTTTTCCGTGGCGGAATCTCTATCTTTTTCTATCTCACGCAAAGCGCCACGGAAAGCGGAGCGACTGGGTAAGTGTGGAATCAACATTACGCAGACTTTTGGGATCCTATTGGAGAAAGAGCATATTGAAATTACTCTATATACCTTGATATGTTGCTATGGAAACTTTGGACGCAAATTTAAAATAATTAAAAGTCAAGTTGTGTTAATAAAAAGTTACTTTAACTGTATAAATAAATAATTCTTAGTTATAAAAGAAGATTTATATTTTTGTAATTTTTTTCTTGCTTTCAATGTTAAGAATTTCTTATATCCTTCAATGTTAAAAAAGTATTGAATTGTGTAAAGGTAAAAAATTGTCTTTGTTTAAGTTTTAAAAATAATTTAAATATGTTACTCTTTCAAACAAACTATTAGTTTATACATGGGTGCGTATCATATGACACAGAAAATGTTTAATTTGTTAGACATCTCAAATTAAAATTTTTTCTCGATTTGAAATATTTACTTTAACAAGTAAGCAATTTAACAAATAATCCATTTTTCTTTTATTAAAATAAAAATAATTCAAATTTAAAAAACAATATATATTATTTTTAGTGAGTGAAGAATTGTCTAATGGTGAAAAATGTAAAACCGGGAGAGTAAGAAAAATTTATTACAGGCAACTATTGCACTTACTAGAATGCGTTGAAGATAATCCTATTTTATTAACGATGAAATTTACACAATCTTTTACAAGAGATTTATACAATCAAGAATGGGCCAACATTTCTGAAGTACTGAACAAAATGTCAGACAATAATAGGGAATTTGAAAACTGGCAGAAAGTAGCTATATATTTTTTTAAGACTTAAATATTTTGTTTCTTTTATCTTTTATTACTTCATTAAAATTATTGTTTTACCTTCTTCAATGTTATTTTTTTATTTACATTTGTGATTAGAAATTTGTGCTTATTTAAAAAAAAATTAATTTTTTTAATTTCAAAACATCCTTTTAAAATTTATTAAAATGAAATTATCTTTAAAAATAATTTTGGATTTTAAATTATAATTCGAATTTAAAATTTGTTTATATTGAGTGAGTGTGCAAATTGTAGCGGGTGCTTCAATTATGGCAACTTTGTTTATCTTTTATTGCTTTAATTTGTTTAAATAATTAATTTTTATAAAGTTTTTATTAATGTTTTATTGTGTAAATGACGCGGACTTTTAATTTAATAAGTCATAAATTTACTTCTTTTATCACAATTCTCGAATTTACTATTTTAAAGGAGGCTGAACAAAATCCGCGCCATAATTTGTACACTTATCTAATTTAAACGTGTGTGATATATTTTTTTTACGCTTGATAAGAGTTTTAATTATTGAATTAAATTCGGAAAATTATTTAATTTTCTTAACTTGTAGACAATTTCTTTTGGTTTCAAAAGGTTCGCTTTTATTTTATATAGTAAAACATAATAAAGGAATATAACTTCTAACAGGTTTTAGTGTCTTGGGTCAACAAGACAACAAAAAAGTTTAATGAAATAAAAGAAAGTAAACATTTTTTCAATGAAAATGTAATGAAAATTACACCAACCTTGACATCACTTAAAGATAGACTTCTTTTTGTCCAAAAAAAGGAATCGATTAGAGGAGATGGTGTCACACAGGAGATAGGCTTAGATAGTGATGTAAGTGAAAATATTTATTATTTATTCTTCAAAAATAATGAAAACTTCAGTATTTCTTCCTAATTTTTATTTTGGTTTTTAAGTAAAACAATGCTTTTCTCTCTTTTTAAAAATAAACAAATTATTTATTTCCGGGAACCTAACCCCTTGGCTGTCAACGAGATTTCCACTGTTTGGGCCAAAAGTGTGTTGACAAAATTTTGAATAGATTTTTATGAAACTTGGTACCCTAAGGTTTCTGGGGTCGCTGATTACGAAAATGACATAAGTTTTTCGAAATTCAAAATGGCGGATCTAAGATGGCGGAATTCTTTCAAAATTGGTCGAATTTGTTTGTTTTTCGCTCCTTTTCTCTTACAAAAAAAAAAGAAATACTCCGAGTTGTCTTGTTAAGAGGCATCTGAAAAAAACGGGTATTTCTTTTTTTGTTGTAAGGTGCATTGGTTCTGTGTTCAAAGTACCTTCTAGTACAAACTAGAAAGTTGACTTTGACTCCCGTTCTACATAAAAATGCAAGATAAAAGGAGCAAAAAACAATATTTTTATGGTGTTTTTTATGGTTTTTACCATAAAGATGACTTATTCGCTAATTTTCACTATGATTTTCGTAATCAGGGCACAACATTACGTAAGTATACCAAGTTCCAAAGAAATCGGAGCTATGTTGCTTTCGGTAGTATATCCGTAATAGTTTATCAAATCTTTTTTGAATTTTTTAGCCTGAATTTAATAATGTTAGTCTTGAACCTCGACGACGAAAACGTAAATTCTTAACACTTCAAAAATCACCAAGAATAGTTGTTAAAAATCAATTAAATGAACCCATCTGTGTTTCTTCTGACGAAGAATTTGACTCTGAAAGTTTTCAACTGATGCCTATAGACAAGGTATTAATTTTTACAAAATGACAATTACATTTATTTGATAAATAAAAAGAACTAAATGAAAACTGGAACTTAAAATATTTACCCTCTTTTTCGAACTTTCCATCTACTTCTTATATTTAAAAAATCTTATGTTCTCTCAAGATTCAATTTATTGTCATTGAAATCATCTCATTTTCTGTGAATCCAAGTAAATATTTAGGGAAAAGTAGGGCAAAATGGGGTAAGCGGGTCAAATGAGGTACCCCTGTTTTTCCATGGTGGGTGCTTTTAATTTCTTTATCTTCGATATACATCATTTAAATTGATAAAAAATGTTATTAATTATGAAGACACTATATAAAAAAAAAATTTTTCTGAAAGTTATACAACTTCAAAGTTTTAAGCAAAAAAGATATGAATGTTTTTCGAAATTCAAATGATTACAAATCTTTTAGGGATAATCTATTTAATTTCGCAAGTATGGGATCTTTTTCAGCACTTATTGTTGAGTAATTTTCAATAGGATTGATTGTGAAATTGTTTATAATAACTGGGAAACATTACATTTTGTTGTAATATGCAGTGTGGGACTAAATGAGGTATACCTGTGTATTGGGCCATGTCGGGTGCTAAGCCGTTTCATTGAACCTATTTAAAAACATTATATTAGGCACATTTCAAAACTTTCCACAGAAGAATCTATATTTTTGTTTCGAGGTATTTATAATATCGATGTTTTACTATCGATATTTTTCATTATCTATGTTTTTTTGTTAAATTGTAATAAATTTTACTTGTTTTCATAATAATAAATAATCCTACTTCTTGTTTCTATTTATAATCTCGTATCACAAGAATTTAACAATTTTTGAAAAACTATTCCACGTTTAGCATCTTCTCAAAAAAATTCGATATAAGTAATTTCAAAAATTATTTTTTTCTCTGCTAATATCAAAATTTTTCTCAAACCTAAAGGTACACTCTCATCTCTGCTGCCTGCCTGCCTACGCAGGCAGGCGCAATGAGAGTGAGAGAGAAAAAACATTTAATTTGAATTTTCTGACTCTCTTACTGTTATGTGTTACCATGACAACCTGCAGGCAGGCAGCCAGTAGGAGCTGTGCTAGCGCCTTAAGAGCGTTTGATGGTCTCTGAAATTTGTAGGTTATGAGCGACCTACACTTTTCGCCCTACAAAAACGGTACTGCCTGGTTTAAATGACGTGAAATTGGTAAACAATCATTTTCGAACGAGTTTTTCTCTGCACACAAGCACTTTTTGCAAAATCTGACAACATACAATTAACACAAATGTTTTTAATTACCTAAATCCAAAATATTTTTTTAATCCATGCAAAAACGCGGTTGCAAAATGGGAAATGCAAAAGCCACAAAAGTAATGTAATGACAGGCGACAAGACGTTTGTTCCAACCATTTGCCATTAGAGGGCAGAAGCATGCAGGGAGCGTAAAGGATCAGCTGTCAAAATGATTCGCATTACGTTACTCTGGCCTTTCCCATTTTGCAACCGCGTTTCTTCAAGGATTAAAAAAATATTTTGGATTTAGGTAATTAAGAAGATTTGTGTCAATGGTTCGGATTCAGATTTTGCAAAAAGTGCTTGTGTGCAGAGAAAAACTCGTTCGAAAATGATTGTTTACGAATTTCACGTCATTTAAACCAGGCAGTGCCGTATTTGTTGGGTGATAGCGGTTTGTCGAATGTAATCTAGAAATTTCAGAGACCGTTGAACACCGTTAAGAGTACAAAGAATAATTCTGATGGTTAGTGGAATCGATTTATTCGTTTGGTTTCTTGTAAACAGCCAATTACAAAAAGGTACCCCTTTTTGCCCTGCTCTCCTCTACAAAATAAATATTTTAGAAGCGAGAAATGATGACTGGATTTTATCCACTTTCATTGTAATTAAATTTAAAATTAAATATTTTTTGTTTTCTAACCCTTTTTTTAAATTAAATTACTTGGTGGTCATTTACAAACTACGCACAACTTGACCCCCCACCCTTAAAAGTAACGTTCTTTGTGAACTACCCCTTAATTTATTAATTATATATTAATAATTATAGGAGATATAACCCTTCATCTGCAGGTCAGAAATGAATAAATTCTTAATTGAAAAAAATATTTGAAAAATTCTAAACTATAATTTCTATAATGCGTAATTAATTAATTATAAATTATTTTCTGAAAAGGACGATTGTATCGTCGAAACGTTAAAACGGAGTGTTTTTATTTTAACCTGACTTGGATAGATTGATAGTATTTCATCTCTAATTTATACAAATTTTATTATTGTTTTAAATATTTTAGAATAAACTTACCTTCAACTAAGTGCTTCATTACTTTGAAAAATTCGAATTATTACACACAAGAGATGATTCCATTTTAATTCTAAAACATCCAAATATTTCTAAATACATTTCACTTTTATTAAAATTAACACGAATTAAATTATTGTTTTCTTCACATTAACTTTAGTAAAATCCAAATAAGTTAGTCTTTTTTTAAGTTTATTTAAAAATATCTTGTCAATTTCCCTAGAGGGAAAATTACACATAAATGTTCCCTTTTTAAAAACTTAATATAAAAGATATATGGAGCAAATTTACTCATGGGCAAAAATGTATTATTTTACCATTAATATTTTTTTTGTATTAGAAAAAATGACGGCCTTTATTTTCCATTACCTGATATGTAGAAGCGACATTTTATGCTTGTTTGATAAAAACTATTTTAATTTATATCGGTTCGTTAAAATAAATAGATTCGATAACATTTATTTAATAATATATATTTGTTTAAACCATTTTAGCGAAAATATGAACAAACTGTTTCCTCACAAGAAAAAAAAGGCGGAAATGATATTGACGAAAGAAAATCGGAACACGTTGAACAATATTTTGAATGTCATAATCCAAACATCTGAAAATCTTATGTACATTTTTTGCTCTTACGAATAATATAAAGGAAATTTAATTTAACTGTATTTTTGTAAATATAATAAAAAGGGGCTTTATTTAAAATTTTATAGGTATAATTTATTATTTAATGTATAATAAATTACTAGATAGAAAGAATATTGTATCAGTTTAAAACCTATTAGCAATTCAATTTTTTCTATTTCAGATTTAAAAAGAAAATAATTTCTTTTTAAAAAACTTAAAAAGTCATAAGGTCATGTTATTCAGTGTAATGTTTTTTATAGTAAAGTATATGGTGTACATGACTAATATATAACATTACCTTACAGAACTTAATTCAATGATATTCAACATCTACCATTTTAATTAAATTTTCCAAAAGAATAAAAACTTTACTATGGAGAATTAATTCAATTAATTATTACTTCCTCATAGAGGAAGTATTGTAATACCGAAATTTTTCGAGTTCGATTTTTTGACATATCTTTATGTTATTTGACCTCAGGAGTTCAAAAATGACATTTTTAAAAAATGTCATTCCGTATGTGTGTGTGTAAACATCACATTTTCATAAATATCTCGAAATCATGAAGAGCTTTTGGGTTAAATTTTTTTTTAAATTGTAGATCTCACCTGCGGACATAAAATGAGAGTACTTTGAGATAGATTAATAAAGTTTAACTAAACTTTTTTTTGGATTTTTAATTTTGCAAAAAAACGTTTTTTGCCCATAACTTTAAAAAAATGTTAGTACACCTATAAATGTTTTTCCATAATTTTGTAGAGTTTTTTTAGACGCATCTTTTGAGCCCTAATTGAACATTTTTCGCCCATATTAACCGGAGTTATTAAAATCAAAAATTTTGGAAAATAAGACTTTTTTGAAAATTCTGTTGAAAAATGTAGAAGTAATCTTAAAATTATCGTTACCGACTTGTAGAGCTTCAAAAAACGCTTCGATTGACCTATTTTTGAACCTAATTCGATAATAAATTTCGAATTTATTGGTATTTTAAAAACCAAAAATTGTGGAAAATGACATTTTCTCAACTTTTTTGTTTGAAAATTTTTGTTTAACTATTAAACTATTATAACTATATTGTAGAGTATTTAAAAATACATTGATTGACCCAAGATTCAATCACTTTTACCATATTTATAAAAAGTTATTCATATATTTCTATTATTTTTATCTTTATGAGGAAGTAAAGTGTTCATGAAATGAGCACCAAAATTATACAAAAAAATATACAACTTGGCAGCGGTTTTTTTAATTTAATTTCAAAATATAATAATTTTTTTTAGCTCAAAAACAATTCCGCAACAGGTTAAAAAACAAACAATCTTAGGTTGAAAGTCAAAGAAAAAAACACAGTTTAATACATTTTTCTCCGTTAAAAGTACCTCAATATTTATACATTTCTTCACAATATGAAGAAAATGTTCAGTATCCAGCCTACAGGAGGCGCAAATCGCATCGAGGCTGAAAATGAATTTCTTTTTATTAAAATATATTCTACAAGAATGATGGTTCAAAAGCCTACATTGAGCGAAAATTCTTTTGAAATATAAAGGCATATCTAAATGTAAATAGTTCTGAGAGTTTTGATAAAAAGGAAGATAACAATAAATTTCCAAACTCTTAGATTTACTAAAACGCAGTCCAAATCCCGATTCTTAGTAAAATTTTCGAAAGCTTTTTAAGTATATGAACACCATCGAGACCAAATGACCCAGGAGTCATAGCGTCCCATTGATCCAAAAGACTACAAGGCTCAAAAAGAACTGATTTTAGTTGGATTAACCAGTTTAGATTGTAATTTGGGTTACTTTTAGATAATAATAATAACTTTTCAAAACATATCCTGGGGTACCGAAAAGAATCCATTGTAGAAATTTTATTTATCCAGGCTATGATATATTTAAAAACATTATTAGCAAGGTGTGTGCTTCCCGTTTCCAACCTTACTGCGTAGTTTGGAGTACAAAGAGGAAGGCTCAAAAACTTTTTAAGAAAGTAAGTTGAACTCTTTCAATGCCATCCAAAAACTGCAGACCCCAAATCTGGCATCCATAAAACAAAATACTCAATGCAAGACTCTGGAAAAGTTAAGTATTAGACTTCCAGGAATTAGCCCCGACAGTATAGATCAATTTCAAAACAGATCCCACCGCGGTATTTGCTGCACTGATAGATTTTCTGGAAGCAGACGCAAATGAGGTAGAGTTGTGAAAAGAAACACCGAGGTAAACATATTCATTCACCACCTCGATACGACTGTCCCTAAATTTAAATGATCTAAAGTTCTTTGCTTTCGAATTACCGGATTTAGTAAAGATTACAGTTTTATTTTTGTCAACGTTTACAGACAGTTTATTCAACTCACAGTAATCATACAAGGCATTCAATTTATTAGAAAGTTCTATTGTCGAATCGGCGAGAAGAATATAATCATCCGCGTAACCTAACATAAGTATTTCAGATGAGTTATTAATAGAAATTCCTTTACAACCACGCTTTATGAAATATTCCTCCATGTCAGAATTAAATAAAAGAAATAATAAACAACAGTACACGAGGCATTCAGATGAATTTGAATAATTGAAGATAAATAAATTGTCTAGACAGCTCCTGCCCCTCCTGAAACCAGATTGTGACTCAGGAATGAGACACAATTTGTCGGCCCATGAGACAAGCCGATCACAGATGATCTGGGTAAATATTTTAGCAATACAGTTCATCAACGTGATCGGTCTGTAATTCTCCGGGTTCGAGGTGTCGCCTTTTTTGTAGAGCATGAAGGTAAAAAGACAACCCCAATCTATTGGAACTTTTTCAGAAGATAAAATTATGTTAAAATAGCTATTTAAAAATAAAATCCAATTTTGGGGTAAGTGTTTATAAAAATCAAAGTTAATACCATCCAATCCCGGGGCCTTCCCATTCTTACAGTTAGAAATACTTTTAACAATCTCATCAACTGCTATACATCCATCAAGTTTAATAACCGATTGAGGAAGTACATTAAAAATGTTATTCGAAACATTAGGGGTCAGAGGGTAGCAGTTTTTCAGATAATCGAACCAAGTTTTAGAATTAATGTTATTCAGATGAGATGCACGGGGACGGGTTGCGTTGACAATTTTCCAAAATTGAGCTGCTGATTTACATTATTTATTGCTGCAAATCGGTTAGAATCAAACATTTTTTTTTAATTTAACGGTTTTCAAGTACATATTTTTTTATAATAACTGTTTTCCGAAAAAATCGAAAATTTAGATCTTCTGCAATTTTTTAACGCTTCTGAAACTCGTTTCTTAGCAAGACGGCATTCAGCATCCAACCAAGGTTTTTTTTTTAAACATTTTTTCTTCAATTGATAAGTAGACATATTCAAACCCATTGCGACTTCCCGGACCGTAGAAACAAAAATTGAATTAAGATCATCTATGTCACAATCCAAACTAGCCACCTCTTCTCTATATGCCATGTTTAAGAAAAAAGAATCTGCTTTATTTTTATTAAAAAACAATCTACCGGGACTAATGCTGTCTGAATAAGAACATGAAAATGAGAGATTTAAACTTAAAGGAAAATGATCAGAGGAAGTAGCTAAATGGAGTACATGTAGGTTCTGAATAAGAGGAAGGGCCGTGGAAGAGCACCAGACAAGGTCGATTACACTTGCACCGTTTGAATTTGGGTCAGACCAGCTCAAGTGTGTTAAAAATTTTTTATTGATTTTCTAAAATGTTAAAACTTTTATGAAAATCGGTAGTTCAGAACAAAACAAAAAAACACTTTTAACCGTTTTTTGAAATTTTAAATTTTCGATACTGTTTTTGCATTAACAAAATAATACAAAATTTAAAAAAAATTAATAACTCAAAAGCCGTTTACAATAAATTAATGAAATTTACACTGATTAGACAAAATTGTTCACTTTTTTAAAAGAAAATATTTGCAAGATGGTAAATTTAAAAATTTCAAATTTTTAATAACAATTTTATAAACAATTTCAATTATTTATGTGTTCTACCCCTCCAATTGCAATAAAACTCATAGGAAGTGTACTCAGTAGTCTCTTCTTGAAGACAAAAAAAAATTTTTGGTATTTTTACTTTGCAATGTACATAAAGAAATTTTTATTAAAACCGCGCGCCAATTCCACTGTGGGAACAAGTAGATTGTCATGAAAAATTCAGTCTAGAGGTTACAAATATTATTTGTTTTTAATAATTTTTTTTTAAATGAAAATTTATAAGATTGAGCACCGATTTGTGGCGGCAGAATTTTGAAAACTGTTAAAAAATTTTTTTATTTAACAATATATATGAACAAAGGAGAAAAAATATTTACTAAAAATAAGTTAACAAATGTGTAGCATTCATATTTTTTTAAGTTAAGATATCAGATTTGATCTGATAGGTGCGCAATATTATAAACTTTCATTTAAAAAAAACTTATTAAAAACTCTTCAAGAAGAGACTACTGAGTACACTTCCTATGAGTTTCATTGCAATTGGAGGGGTAGAACACATAAATAATTGAAATTGTTTATAAAATTGTTATTAAAAATATAGAATTTTTAAATTTACAAGCTTGTTGATAACATCCCTGATATCGCACAAATGGTTAATTCCATGGATGTTCCAGAAAAAGATTCGGCCCTCTGCTGAATTGTTAAAAAGTATAGAAGATGACTCGCCGCTACTTTGTTGCTATTCAATATTGTCGAATTTCAACATTTTGGCATTATCTCTAACTTTGGAAAAAACCGTTTTTACCCAACGACTAGCAATAAACTTAATAATCACAGGACGGTTGCCCTTCTTTTTTCCAAGTCGAAAAGCATCCTCAAAAGCCAAGTCAGGAATATTCAGCCCCACTTCAGAGAATATTCAAAAAATCGAGTGAATTAGCATGTTGTTGATAGAGTCCGAGTCCTCCAGGTTGAAAAGAATAATAATTAAGAATAATAATTCTTAGCTCTTTGAAAATTGTCATAGCGTAATGTACTCTCTTCTATAGAACGAAAACGATTATCGTAAGCATCGAGTCTATTGATACTAGATTTCAAAAGGCTGTTCGTAGATCGTATTTCCTTTTTCATTTCCGAGTGAGAAGCAGATAGCTCACTAATTTTTTTAGTATATCTATTAAATGAACATATTTTACATTGACCTTTTTGACACTTTAATATTCATGATAATTTTTTGAATTTTTTTAATCCTACTTTTACGGTTTCAAATTTTTTTGGAAAAATTTATTTCACAATACCAGTTAATAATTTAGATAAAACAAGGCCAAGAGCGCTAATAAAAGTTAATTAGTTTTCGAGAAATTAGGAAATTACGAAAAGCATGCAAAATCCAGTATTTTCTCTGTATCTAACAGAATAGTCAAAGAAAATTTTTCGATCAGGTGTCAGTCTTTTCATAATTTCATTAGCTTTCAGGAAAAAAATACGAAAAATTTTTGTCATTCTTATTTTCGACGTTTTAAGCATTTTTCCACTTATGAAAAAAGGGGCGTCCTGATACTCACGGACGGTAGTGTAAATAAAAAATAGGTAATTTTAAATGAGTCACAATAAACAATTTAAAATTAAATAAAAAGAACAATTGGCATAGAAAAAGGAAGGAACCAAAGAAGTCGACCGCGGAGCTGTCGACGAAGCGCTAGTTTATATAAATAATTGAATTGTTGCAACAATTCAATTAAAAAAAAATTAAATTCAATTAAAAAAATATTCTTGTTTTAAGCGGATTCCTCTTATTTCAATGCATATTTTCCTCTTGTATATGGCTCAAAAATAATCCTCTTATTTTAAGAGGATTATTCTCCACTTAACAATAATCCTCTTAAAATAAGAGGAAAATACTCTTCGATTAAGAGTAATATTCTAGATTTAAGAGGATTTTTGCAAGAGGAATTTTCCTCTCAAAACAAGAATTTTTTTTTCAGTGTGGGAAGGATTTTCTTAAAATATAAAAGAATAATTGAATTATTTCAAGAAAAATTCAATTAAAATTGAATTTAAAGTAATTGATTTCTTTCGAACAATTTTATTAAAATATTTGAAAATAATTGAATTCCTGTGTTCAATTGAATCGTTTTAAAGAATTTGATTATAATTTTTGAGAATAGTTTTTTATTTCTAGTATTACCAAACTTAAAATAGTAGAAATTTATAGAAAAACACACAGAAATAGTAGCTTTTAGTATATATATGAAAGAAGGTTTAATTTAATAATAATATAAAATTTATTGGAAAATTAAAATTATGATTATGATTATTATTCTCTTCTTCCGGTGAATCTTTGTGAAGCCCAAGCTTGTTTATTTCGTTTATTCTACAAATATTAGGGTAATGTCACCTTGAGTGGACCGCCTAAGCTTTTTTTCTAAAAAATTCTTTATGACAGCAAATTAATCGGAGGTTTCTATTCCAAGCATTAGTTTAGATCCCTAGATAAGTGTTTATACCATAATAGCTTTGATGTTTTTTTATTTGGGAAAAACAATTGACTTTAAAAAAATAGCTCATTTTTAAGGAATGAAAAAAGTGTTACCTTGAGTGGACCACTCTTAAAAAATTGTAAAAGTTATTCTAAATTCTTTAATGTATTTAATATTTCTGATATATTGAAACAAAATTTATGCTTATGCAGCTTCAGACCATGTCTGTGTCGCAATGTTTACAAGTGAAACCATTTTCAATAATTTTGGCACATATCACATCAAAATCACAAAAAAATTAATAAAGAACATAAAACCATAAAAATGGTAAACTGACATTAAAAATATAAAAAACAGGCAGTCTACTCATGGTTATAAACAGTGGTCCACTCATGGTGACATGCAACTTTTTATGGCAGACACCAAAATTTTCTTTTGGGTCAAAATTATCACTTAATTAAACTAAGACAATCAATTTCAATGTCCAAAGTAGTAGGAAAAAAATAAGTTACCTTTTAAAACTTAAATTTTACACTACTTTTACACTTCCGAATCACTTTACTCATTGTAAGAGCGACTTCTTTTTTGGTTTGTGTTCTTAAAAATGCGTTACATCAAACGATAACGTATATGATTATCGCGGAACGTAAATTCTTACGGTTCCTAGGTGCGGTGCTGCTATTCGTTTTATTTATTTCACGTTTCCGCTGTCAGATAACTTAAAAACTAGGGTGGTCCACTCAATGTGACATTACCCTAAATTAATTCGTCGATTGTGAAACAAAAACTGTAGATTTTGCTAGAAACGTAAGTATAACAAATAAATTTAATTAATTAAACAAAGTTTCTTAAAAATTCAATTCCTTAGATTAAAATCTCTATATTCTGCTTGTATGTTAGAATTTATTCTGTAATTCATTACATACTTTGCTTTTTGTTACTTTAACAGACTTTTTGCTTCCTCGTGAGGAAGCTTTGTTGTCGTTTAATTTACAAAATTTTTAAAAATCCTTTTAACAAATTTTTTCTATATGGGACTATGTTATGTGTATAAGACCCTGAACAATTGTCCGGATGTATGTGTGTGTGTGTATCCCGATTTTTATAAACACGATAACTCGAAGAGGTTTTAACGAATTTGGCTAAAATTTATCAGGTATATTTATCATAAAAATGTCTCGAAATAGATTTATAGACTTTAAAAAATTCTCAAAAAAAAATTTTTTTTGACTTTTTTTTAAACAAAATTTTTTTAAGTTGGTTATTGAAATTAATATATAATAAAACCTTGTTCTTTGTATCAGGACGAATTGATTGGTACATACAAAGTAGAAATTGTATGAAAATTTATAGAGTTAATTACAATTAAAGCTGAAAAATTCGCGTTTTTATCAAAAAATGAGTTCTTTCTGCAAAATTATGTTGCTGTATAAGAAAATGTTACTCATTTATTTCTAAAATCTTATTCTTTGCACTAAGACGGATCGATTGATGTATATAAAGTACATATTTTATTGAAAATTATGGAATTAATTACAATTAAAGTTCAAAAATTCACTTTTTTACTAAAAATTTGTTTGTTTATTTAGAATTTCATTAAAAATTTTATTCTTTTAATTAAAACAAATGAACTTGATTTTATAAATATTAGATACGAATTAAAATTAAATTTGGATGAAGTACCACGGGGAAAATTTATTATTGAATGGGAGTTAAAGAATCGGCAATGTTTCGAGAATCAATAGTAACAAAGAATTCGAATTCATCTAGGACTAAGAAAAGAAAATTAACGAAGTTTGTAATCAAATCAAAATTATATGGTAAAGGATGATATCGTTTGTGAAGAAAATCTGTATATAAAAGTAAATATTCAAAAATTTCTAATAAATTTTATATTTAGGTAAATTTAATATTCATAAATTATTATTAACACTTATTTTTATTAATGAACTTGAAAGCAGCAAATCTCAGGAATTTTTTACGCAAAGTAAGGACAGACCACAAATAGATTTCTTTCATGATTCACAACTACTATCGGGTCAAAAAGTATAGAGCCCTCACTTTAATATCTTATAACTCGGTTTAAAAAAATCGCATACTATTAAAACAAATTGGAAATAATATATACGGAAAGAAAAAGTCCGTCAATCATTAATAGACTAGTATATTACTTTGAGACGGGACACAAAATCATTGAATGGATAACATACTTTGAGTCACAATCAATGACGAGTTGCTTGCTAAAATTTAGAAAACTGTCATTAATATATAAAACTCGTTCACTAAAATTTAGAAAACTGCACGGAAAAAATTAGTCGCGGAAATTTTCCTCGACTTTGTTGAAGACTCGCGGATTTAGTGGAAAGTGTTTTAAAAATCATATTCACAGTTTTTGAAGAAATAGACTACAGTTAAAGAAACTTTCCGCGACTGTCGAGGAAAATGAAGACTCCACGCGCATGTAACCGATTCCGCCACAGTCGCGGAAAATTACAAACCTGAATTTACTCTACAGCGTTCTAATTTTTAATTGACAGTCGCGGAAATTATTTAGAATTTTTAATGTATATATTAGTATCGACAAATTAAATAATAAAAATAATAATAATCTTGACAATCAATTGTCATAAATTGTTAAAAAAAACAGTGTTTATTGGTTTTAACGCGCGCACCTTTTGTGCGCACCATTTTCCGCGACTCGTCGACGAAACCTTCTATGAAGTGTTAGAATAATTCCGAGACTATTTTCCGCTACTAGGTTTCTAGAAAGTCCTCGACTTTTTTTGGAGAATTTCTGCTAAAATCGTAGAACATTTCTAAAAGTCTATAAAAGATTCGTTCATATCCGAGAGTCTTCGATTAGTCGCTGAAAATTTCTGCGACTATTTTTTCCGTGTGTCTATTAAATTTTCTATGACTATCAAAAGCATTCAAAAAATTCAACTTCTTTCAGAATCAACCTTAATTTTAGACACTATTTGGTACAGAATGAACCTCTTTTTATTCGTTGCACAGTTCCGATATTTTATTTACACTCTTAGACGCTTTAGACCAACACATTTTCGCACTTATAATAACTACACGTAGAAACGCACACTTATAACACTTTAAGTTTAGAAGCGAACTGTTCTTATATACCAAATAACAAAATTTTTCACAACTTGTGAGAAGGTGTGCAAGCTTACAGAGCAAGCTCGTGACAAGTTTGTGGCAAGTAACAAAATGTCCTATTGCTGCAAGCTTGCACTGTAATCTTGCTACAAGATTATGATATAAGCTTGCTGCAAGCTTGTGAGGCAAGCTTTTGACAAACTTATTTGGCAAACTTGCTACAAGATTGCCGGATAAACTTGCTACAATGTTGCTGCAAGCTGCCGGATAAATTAAAAAACTTGACACGATGCGCAGTTGAATTCTATGGCATTTACGGCTGCGCAGTAAATTTCTTTGCCACCTGGATATGTTGCTGAGTGTATATTTTGAAATTTATAAGAAAATCTCTAGAAAAAATTAAAATTGATTAAATTAAATTGTATATACTTGTGCATCAAGCTTGCAATAAGCTTACTGCAGCTTACTGCAAACTTACACTACAAACTTGCAGCAAGTTTGCCAAATAAGCTTGTCGAAAACTTGCCTTACAAGCTTGCAGCAAGCTTATATCATAATCTTGTAGCAAGATTGCAGTGCAAGCTTGCAGCAATAGGACATTTTGTTACTTGCCACAAACTTGTATCGAGTTTGCTCTGTAAGCTTACACACCTTGCACAGCAAGTTTAATGCAAGTTTGTGGCAAGCTTATGTGCTGATTGGGCTGTTGTAAATCTATTTCTCAAAAGCGTCAAATTCAAAAATATATTAGACAACATCTTCTTTAGCTATTGCAGGTAAAATGTATCCCTTTCTAAAAAAAACCCTTTTTCTATGTACTCCCTTGAAAAATCTCTTTAAAAAAGTGCGGTAAATTGTAAATCATAAGGAAGAATAGAAAAGTAGTCAAAACGAGTAAAGGTAGTATGCTACAGTTATAGAATTTCCTGCAATTGACAAAAGATAACTTTTTATTTTCTATTTAAATAATCTCGTTAGTTTAATGAAATGTTAATAATTTATTAAAGTACGGAGACAGTTCGGCAAAGTACGGGAACAAGAAAATAGGTTTTTCGAGAATATTTTTGAATATAGAACTACATCAAAGTATTGGAAGCGAGTTTTTTGAAAAATATTAAATCAGAAAATTAAAAATCTGAATTTTTAGAGTTGGGCAAAGTACGGGAAAGTACAGCAAAGTATGGGAGATTTAAAAAATAGTTTTTTGGGAAGTATTCAGTCTGAAAATTAAAATTCTGTCTTTATAAATATCGGCAAAGTACGGGGTTTTTTGGGAAATATTCAGTATGAAAATTAAAATTCTGTATTTTTGGAGTTCGGCAGAGTACGGGAAAGTACAGCAAAGTATGGGCAAAGTACAGGAAAATACAGCAAAATAATAGGAGATTTAAAAAATAGTTTTTTGGGAAATATTCAGTCTGAAAATTAAAATTCTGTTTTTATAAATATCGGCAAAGTACGGGGTTTTTGAGAAAAATTAAATCTGACAATAAAAATTCTTTCTTTTTAGAGTTCGGTAAAGTACGTAAAAGTACAGCAAAGTATGCAAGATTAAAAAAAGGCTTTTAAAAAAAATTTCTTTTTTAATATTTCTAAAAAATTCTTTTTTACTCACATATACTTTGCTGTACTTTTCCGTACTTTGACAAACTCCAAAAATACAGAAATTTAATTTTCGGATTTAATATTTCCCAAAAAAGTTTTCTTTAAATTTCCCATACTTTGCTGTACTTTCCCGTACTTTGCGGAACTTTAAAAATCTAGAACTTTATTTTCTAATTTAATATTTGCAAACAAAAATTATTTTTTTAGTCTCCCGTGCTTTGCTGTACTTTCCCGTACTTTGCCGAACTCCAAAAATACAGACATTTAATTTTCAGACTGAATATTTCCCAAAAAGCTATTTTTTAAATCTCTCATACTTTGCTATACTTTCCCGTGCTTTGCCGAACTCTAAAAATTCAGATTTTGAATTTTCTGATTTTATATGTCAAAAAAACTATTTTCTAAATCTCCTATACTTTGCTGTACTTTGCCGTACTCCAAAAATACAGAAATTTAATTTTCAGACTGAATATTTCCCAAAAAACTATTTTTTATTTCTCCCATACTTTGTTATACTTTCCCGAACTCTAAAAATTCAGAATTTCAATTTTCATATTTAATATTTCAAAAAAATCTATTTTTTAAATCTCCCATACTTTGCTGTACTTTGCTGTACTCCAAAAATACAGAAATTTAATTTTCAGACTGAATATTTCCCAAAAAACTATTTTTTACTTCTCCCATACTTTGTTATACTTTCCCGAACTCTAAAAATTCAGAATTTCAATTTTCATATTTAATATTTCAAAAAAATCTATTTTTTAAATCTCCCATACTTTGCTGTACTTTCCCGTACTTGGCCGAACTCTAAAAATTCAGAGTTTAAATTTTCTGATTTAATATTTTCCAAAAATCTCGCCTCCAATACTTTGGTGTAGTTCTCCATTCAAAAATATTCCCGAAAAACCTATTTTCTTGTTCCCATACTTTGCCGAACTGTCCCTGTACCATAAATATCGTTTTTAACCATGTACATTCCAAAGTATGGGAAACGCTCATTAGCCGTACTTTACTGTACTATGCCCATACTATTCTGTACTTTGATGGACTTTGCTGGATTTTGTCCATACTTTCATTTCCACGCGGGTGCTTTATTTCTTGAGATACAAGCCTGCAAAGTTGATACTTGTGAAAATCTTGATAAAACCATGTATTTTTCATCTTCAAAAATTTACAATAATTTCAAAAAAAATTTTTGTTTTTGGTTTTTTGTATAGAAGCGTGGAGATAGTGTAGCTATTATTTCCAAGTTGTTTTAATAGTATGCGATTTTTTTAACCGAGTTATAAGATTTTAAAGTAAGGGCTCTATACTCTTTTGACCCGATAGCAAGTATCGAGTAAAGATAGATATTTTACTTTTAAACATATTTTTAGAATGTATTAATTAATTATTTAATATTTTTTTCATTTATTATTGAACAATTATTTTATTATTATTATATTAAATTAATTTCTGTCAAATTATTAGAGAATATTGAATTTATGACATTTATTAACTAATTTGGGAAAAAATAGTTTATACATTCTTTTCTTTATTTAACTTCAATTAAATAATAAAGTGAAAAATAATCGTATAATACATTAATCAATTCAATTCAATGATTATCTAAAATAAAATTATTATTTAAAAATCTTTTATAGTACGTATTTAAGAAAATCAAAGTGTCTAACCTGCAAATAAATTTAATGTAATTGAATTTTTTCTCACTTACCTATAACAAAAATTTCTGAATAACATATCTTTAATAGTTTTCATTTTTAGATTATCCTTATAATTTAAAATTTAAATAAACCCACGGATGTTTACAAAAAATGTGTTCGGTTTTTTCTCAATACCAAAATGCACTACATAGCATTGGCACTATATTTCTAATGCTTGAACATAGCTTTTACAATAGTTAGCACGGCATACATGTAGACACAGAATTTATTTATAAACAATTGATAATCGTAGTAATTTGACAACATATCCTTGCCAAATCGCTATATAGTAGAACTACATTTATTTTACTTTTATTTCTTTAATCTTACATTACTTTTCAAATAAAAATAATATTAGAATATTATCAGTCTAATTATCATTAACAAATTAAAAATTTTATTTTCTAATTTCATCGCTAAATAGCAAAAAGCGCTACATAGCACTAGTGCTAAACAGAATCCCTCCACTGGTACAATAGGTTCTATAACCTAGGTGCTTACTTTCCCCTCTTGAGGAAAATCCAGCTCAATCTCGGTGTCAGATTAGATTAGATTAGAAGACAAGCTTCGACAAGCATGTGCGTAGGTGGAGCTAGTGATTGTCCAAAAAATCGCGTATGGCATACCTAGATAGTGGTCCAACCTCGACAATACTCCTATAGCCAAGCTACACATACGCTTAGTCATTTCTGAACAATTTTATATCAATGGTATTGCGACGGTTGATCCTCGCTAATATCATTTTTGACCAATTTTATATATTCTGCTTTTTCTGCTCGGAATAGTCGTAAAATATTTTCATTAGAAAAATCTTCATGGAAAAGTATACTTAGCTTATAAAAATCTAACAGATTTCAAAATAATTTTTAAAAATATTTGTTTTACTAACTGTTTTTTATTTTTCTATGAGAAAAATCCACTTGATCGACAAGGAACTTATAGTACTTATCCTATAAAAATCTAATAAATTTCAAAATGGCTTTCAAAGAATTTTGTTAATAATTAATTTCTTTTTTTATGACAAAAGTCCACTTGAACGACAAGGAACTTCTGCAGTTTCTGCTCGGAATAGTCATAAAATATTTTCAGTAGAAAAATCTTCTTAGAAAAGTACTTATCCTATAAAAATCTAATAAATTTCAAAATAGCCTGCAAAGAATTTTTTTTTTAAATAAATATATTTTTTTAAGAGAAAAGTACACTTGAACGACAAGGAACTTCTGCATTTTCTGATCGGATTAATCATAAAATATTTTCAATAGAAAAATCTTCTTGGAAAAGTACTTATCCTATAAAAATCTAAAATATTTCAAAATAGCTTTGCAAAGAATTGCTTTACTAATTATTTTTATTTTTTTATGTCAAAAGTCTACTTGAACGACAAACAACTTCTGCAATTTCTGCTCGGAATAGTCATAAAATATTTTCAGTAGAAAAATCTTCTTGGAAAAGTACTTATCCTATAAAAATCTAACAAATTTAAAAATAACTTTGCAAAGATATATAAAAATCTATAAATCTAAAAAATCTAAAATATTTCAAAATAGCTTTGCAAAGAATTGTTTTACTAATTATTTTTATTTTTTTATGTCAAAAGTCTACTTGAACGACAAGCAACTTCTGCATTTTCTGCTCGGATTAGTCATAAAATATTTTCAGTAGAAAAGTCTTCTTGGAAAAGTACTTATCCTATAAAAATCTAACAAATTTAAAAACACTTTTGAAAAGAATTGTTTTACTAATTATTTTTATTTTTTTATGTCAAAAGTCCACTTGAACGACAAGCAACTTCTGCATTTTCTGCTCGGATTAGTCATAAAATATTTTCAATAGAAAAATATTCTTGGAAAAGTACTTATCCTATATAAATCTAAAATATTTCAAAATAGCTTTGCAAAGAATTGTTTTACTAATTATTTTTATTTTTTTATGTCAAAAGTCCACTTGAACGACAAGCAGCTTCTGCATTTTCTGCTCGGAATAGTCATAAAATATTTTTAGTAGAAAAATCTTCTTGGAAAAGTACTTATCCTATAAAAATCTAATAATTTTAAAAATACATTTAAAAAGAATTGTTTTACTAATTATTTTTATTTTTTTATGTCAAAAGTCCACTTGAACGACAAACAACATCTGCATTTTCTGCTCGGAATAGTCATAAAATATTTTCAGTAAAAAAATCTTCTTGGAAAAGTACTTATCCTATAAAAATCTATAAAATTTCAAAATAGCTTGCAAAGAATTTTTTTTTTAAATAATTTTTTTTTTTGAGAAAAGTCTACTTGAACGACAAGGAACTTCTGCATTTTCTGATCGGATTAATCATAAAATATTTTCAATAGAAAAATCTTCTTGGAAAAGTACTTATCCTATAAAAATCTAAAATATTTCAAAATAGCTTTGCAAAGAATTGTTTTACTAATTATTTTTATTTTTTTATGTCAAAAGTCTACTTGAACGACAAGCAACTTCTGCATTTTCTGCTCGGATTAGTCATAAAATATTTTCAGTAGAAAAGTCTTCTTGGAAAAGTACTTATCCTATATAAATCTAAAATATTTCAAAATAGCTTTGCAAAGAATTGTTTTACTAATTATTTTTATTTTTTTATGTCAAAAGTCCACTTGAACGACAAGCAGCTTCTGCATTTTCTGCTCGGAATAGTCATAAAATATTTTTAGTAGAAAAATCTTCTTGGAAAAGTACTTATCCTATAAAAATCTAATAATTTTAAAAATACATTTAAAAAGAATTGTTTTACTAATTATTTTTATTTTTTTATGTCAAAAGTCTACTTGAACGACAAGCAACTTCTGCATTTTCTGCTCGGATTAGTCATAAAATATTTTCAATAGAAAAGTCTTCTTGGAAAAGTACTTATTCTATAAAAATCTAACAAATTTAAAAACACTTTTCAAAAGAATTGTTTTACTAATTATTTTTATTTTTTTATGTCAAAAGTCCACTTGAACGACAAGCAACTTCTGCATTTTCTGCTCGGATTAGTCATAAAATATTTTCAATAGAAAAATATTCTTGGAAAAGTACTTATCCTATATAAATCTAAAATATTTCAAAATAGCTTTGCAAAGAATTGTTTTACTAATTATTTTTATTTTTTTATGTCAAAAGTCCACTTGAACGACAAGCAGCTTCTGCATTTTCTGCTCGGAATAGTCATAAAATATTTTTAGTAGAAAAATCTTCTTGGAAAAGTACTTATCCTATAAAAATCTAATAATTTTAAAAATACATTTAAAAAGAATTGTTTTACTAATTATTTTTATTTTTTTATGTCAAAAGTCCACTTGAACGACAAACAACATCTGCATTTTCTGCTCGGAATAGTCATAAAATATTTTCAGTAAAAAAATCTTCTTGGAAAAGTACTTATCCTATAAAATGTAATATACTTTCCGGCTTGATCTGGCAACACCGTTTAAATAATTATTTTCAAAATTATTTCCAGCATCAAGGCTTGCTATCACATAGCAGGGCCTTGATGTTGGACACCCGACACCCTGATAAGCCTGACTCTGTCAGCAAAATATTTCTCTACCGAGCTCACGAAAGAGCCAACTAAAATAATATATCAATTAATTGTTCAAAAAAAAAAATTACTCTCTTAAAGCAATGAATTGGAAACAACATCGCTGCTGTAATAAAATAAGCAACGTTGCAGCAATGTTGCGAAGCCATACGGCGATAAACATCATTGTTGCAATAATAATAAACAACATTGTTGTAATGGTAGGGAGGAAGAGTTTCTTCTCCTTCTTTCTTTTCTCTTTCGGCAGCGCTGCAAGAATTTTAAATCATGATGGAAGACGCATCAAGAAAATGCGCATATGTGTAGACGGTGACGCACACGGGTTGGTACTTGCGGGACGAAGGTACCAATACCTTCACAGTTTTAAGAACTCGCACCATTGTAACTCTAGGCTATAGACATCAACACTCTCGCAGGTCTCCCTCCGCTACAAACTCACACGTACGCCTATACTCGCCTCTACTCCTTGCTTCTTGCTCAACGGAACCTTCCCTTTTCCCCCGGCCTACAAGTTGAATTGCTGCATCATAACAAACGCACGTGCGTTTGACTAATGGCCAATTGCTACCACAGGCCATAAGCTCAATAGCTGTATCCGTAAAGGGAAAGGGACAATTTTGAATATAAAATACACATTTCTCAAAAAAAAAAAAATATATATATATATTTAAACAAATTGAGAAAACAACATCAACCACCATGGTATAATAAATTACCCTTTATTTGGTTATGGTGGTGTGAATATAGTTATTAACAATAGTTAAAAAAAAAATATAATAATTATTGATAATGGAATTATTATTCCAGAAAAGGATCAAGTTTACTCTTTCCCGTTCTCACGGAGCTACCGTGAGAATCAAAAAGATCAGCAAAACGCACTGACCAATGGGCCGCGAATCCTACTCCCTACCTTAGGACCCATTATCACCTAATCACCCCACCTTGGAAAGAAGCAAGGACTAGAGGCTAGTCAAAATCTTTTAATCCGAGCAGTACAACTTCTTGTTTCTCCTAAGTAACACCTCTACTGGTCTTGACCTGGCAAGGTGTGACGAGATCAAGAACGCCGCGACTAAGCCCGTCTGCGCGTCGGACCCCCGCGACAACTTCTAAAAGTAACGCGAAAGGCGGACGAAAAATTCTAATAGAATCTCTTAACCGACGGAGTCCTGCGAGGATTGTTTTTGAAAAGTTAGTTAATTAAGGTGCAAAACCGAAGTAAACCAACTTGTTCCCGTAACCGGTCAGCCCGTGCGTGTGGCACCTGCACCGTTCAAAACCAACGGCCCGCGAAATTTTTCTCTGTAATTCTGCTAAGCGCATTCTGATAGTGCTGACGAAAGAATTTGAGAAAAGCTCTTTGCACCCAAAACTCAATGTATTAATTATCAAAAGTCAACCTCTAATAAAGAAAAGTGCTCGAATTTAAACGAACTATAATAACCTGATAATTAAGAGTTGTGTGTGTGCAACGACGAAATTGTTTCTGCCCGACGGCAACTGTGGTATCATCGCTACCGTCGGTAGTTGTAAGTAAAAGAATCTGTATCGTTCTAACGAATTATTATTATCCTTAATAAACTTTCTTAACTAACTCTGTCTCAACTATACTTACCTTTCACACCTACTTCAACTAAAACACAATAGAATCGTCAATTGAAGCGGTGCTTAACTTTTAAAAGTGGATAAACGAACCTACAATTTCAAACAAATTCCCAAGGGAATTTGGCAGCTTGGTGCCTCCCCAAATTCAGAAATAATAAGGGCCATCTCAAAAGCCCAAACAAAAGAAAGAAATTTTTTTTTTTATTTTCCGGTTTGTAACAAGCTGATGGTGGCAGCGGTGGGATCTATCCACGCGTTACCGCCCTGCTTCGTTACCTGGTAACCTTGTTACCAGTGGCACCAATTTATTTTCTTTTCACCAATTTATTTTATTATCACAAAACTTTTGTGAGCACTGGCTAGTCGCTGGTGTTCCTACCCCTCACGGGTAACTATAGTTTAATTTTTCCATGATGATTTTTGACTATTTCTTTTCTGTTCTACTGTTTTCGATTCTAATAGCCAAATTTTCGGGTGTTCTGGTTTTTGAGGTTCTGTCTGCCCTTTCTACTTTGGTCGCTGTTGTTGGTTGCCTCTTTAAATAAATACAAAAATTTGCTATTGGAGGAATAGTAAAAAAAAAACATACGATAATTAATTTACGTTTTATTGGTTTTGAATAGTCCGTGATGACAAGTCTCCGTGATTCGCTCACTGGATGACATGTCTCCGAAACTTCACTACTAATGATTAGTACTAATTCCGACTAATAGCATATAAACCTTGAACGTGGCGTGAACTCCCGTCAGTTAACAAAACTGTGCAGAATATTCTATTAATATAATTAATTGAATTTAATTTTCTGTGATTAGTCCGTGAAGACAAGTCTCCGTGATTCGCTCACTGGATGACATGGCTCCGAAATTTCACAGTTAATTCTTTTGCATAGCCTTGTTTAAAGGACGGAAATTCTAATTGTTACTTCAAGGAAATTGCCTTAAGTTAATTTCAACAATGAACGACAATGCCTGGTAATTTCCGACAAAGAGGAAAAAGAAATCGAAGAAAGGACAGACCCAAAAGAGTTCGAATTCCAGAACGGGAAGAGAAAATTAAGGCGGAGATTAGTACTCCACAGGAAATTTTTAAGAAGCCTTCTGCACCCATTAAAAAGGAGCAAAAGGAACCCTTAAATGATTGGAAAGAATTTTCCAATTATTTTGAACACCTTTTAAATAAAGCTGAGGCCGAAATTAATAAGAACAATAAACGTCGTGAAATCGAAAGGCGTGTAAGGGTGGCTTTGGAAGAACGGGAATTAAAAGATTGATTAGTTTTTTTTTTCAATGACTATTCCCGAAAATTCCTATCGCTTTGGTAGTACCTTTGCTATTTCGGAAATTCTACAAGGCGAAATAGTTACTGTCTCTATAGATTTTTGTTATAAACATAACTACGTTTGTGAAAGTGTTCTAAAATTACACTCCCCTATCCTAGGTCATCCAAGTGCAGATTATATCAATAACACCTATGTGGATATTCTTGGATTCGTATATCTCCAAGTCGCAAACCAAACGGTGTGTTTCCAGGTCGTAGATTCTTTCTATTCCCACACCTGGCCAGTGGCCCCCGCAATACTTGGGCGAGTGAGTTGCATCGATTTGGCTATCCTCTAATTGACCGTATAAAATCCTGCCATTTAATATTTCCAAAGGAAAAGAAAATATATGATAGTGTTTAAATGCGTATTTGTTGGGATTAGTAGAAATTAGTCCCAACGACTAGCAAAACAGAATCGCTGGTTGTGGGTACAAGGCCGCATGATTGGAGAACTTCCGGTCGAATCCTAGAGAATTCTATCGGAATTCGGAAAGAAGGAAATTTATTTTCTTCTTTCCCTTATACTAGGAAGCGCCGTTGTGATAACTAATCGTCCCGCCTAGGAGAGCTCCCGTGCTGAATCTGTAATTTGACACCGTCAGGTTTCTTTTTTTTGGGGGTTTAAAATGTCACTTGGAAATGTCCTCTAACCCAGGAAAATCAAAAAGAGGAAAACGTGCCGGAAAACGACACATATCGACCGAATTAAGAACAGATAGGGCACCAGAATCGGAAATTTATTACCGCCTCACCAAGCCCGTGATAAAGTTAAGACCTACTTGTAAGGTTGTACCCATTGTCAGACAACCAGAACCTGCCCAGCCAATTCTAGTACTACCACGAATTCCCATTATCGAAATCGATTTGGATGTCGAAGTAGCACTAGCACAACGACACGTAGCATACGCCCAAGAAAATCATATTAGAGTAGTCCCCGCACTGCGACAAAATACAACGCAACCTGACGACGACTCAGATACCACCTTAGAATACGATAGCGATGTCATGATTATTGATTAACTCCTATCGAATGTGTTATCAACGACAAATACCGGACATTGTTCCCCCCCCGATTTATCTACTCCCAAGGCAACCAGAATTTATTCCCCCACCAGAATTTATTCCCCCACCCCCCGGAGTGATTCCCATTACCGATGAGATGAGGGAAAACATTCGAAACAGAATCCGGGAACGAAGACGAAATCACCCCTATGCAAACTAACGATTGGACTAAGCCGAGTAAATGTCTGATTTTTACTACTTTGTAGAATATAGTCCTAAATTCCCCATATCGGATCCCGAATTATTAAATCAATCGGAATTGAAATCCATCCCTCTCGCGTTCATGACATCCGCTCACATTGTTTCCATAACCCCAAGAAATAAGCTCAAAATCCAAAGAATAGAAACTGTCAAGGTCAACCTTCCTCCAAAATAATTCATGTTCCCTCGCAGAAGCACCATAGTCACTGGATTTTCCCAGGACCAGTGGTCGGAATTAGCAGAAGGAATAGATTTAATTGGGGAAAGATACGAAAGTCTTGTGAAACAGAATTCAGAGCTACTAAAACGATCAGCTGATCTGGAAAAACAAGCTTATTTTCTCAACACCTCCCTGGCCACTCTTTCACAAGCTACTTTCACACAATCCCAGTTAGTTTCAAGTGTCGAAAAACGGGCACGTCAGCTAAAATATGCTATGGATTTTTTAACTAAAAAACTAGACGAACTAAAAATCGAATAAGAAAAGAGTAATGACACCCGAGTGGAAAAATATCCTTTTTAACAATTCCGAAGAAAACATTCGGAAGATTAGGACCCTATTAATATTCTACTCCCGAGAAAGCGCGAATTTAGCGAGAACCAATTTCCACCTCCAATTGGAAATAGAATGTCTGGAAGAAAAAATTAACCTTATACGCGCCTTAATTACACAAGAACAAGACAAATCTACTTCGCTTACCGAATCCTTGAGCAAAGTGGAAAAGTTATTAACGGACCTAAAACTATAATGTTCTTAAAGAAAAAAGAAATTATACCCCTGTCTCAATCGAATTTATCCCCATACTCAGCACCTATCGAAAAAATAACTAAAGGTGAAAATTGTAGGTTATGCATAAAGTTCCGAGCCCTTAATGACAAACACCCAGAAGTTCAAAAGGAACTCGAAGCAAAAATCACAGCTTTACTCATAAAGAGGGCTATGCAGGATAGAGAACAGAATTAGAAAAAGAGGAACAAGTATACAAACTTGAACACAGCCAACCTTGCGCCAAGCTGCAGGAATTTTCCGCGGTGGCGACGCCCACCGTCTCAAGAAACAATTTCCTCCCCTAAAACTGATTTCATTTCTAATTCTATACATTTCTCTCTGTCTATCTCTTTACTCAACATTAACAGCACACATCATGTCTGATCACGGTGATTCTGACCCGGGCGATCTACAGGATAGGAACAACGAACGGGATAGGAACAACGAACAACGTCCGGGTGGAGGTCCACCCGGAAATGCCGTTCTAAACGGAACTATGAACCCCGCGGGTGCGGACGCAAGTTCGGCCATTGACCGACTTACGTTACGCACAAGCGCAGGTGACATACCAATATTTGACGGGAAAACCCCCCCCCTGCGAGATTTCGTGCAGGCAGTGAAACGAGCCGGAATTTTTATCACCGACGTAGCGGAACCCGAATATATCCGAGCAGTCCTTAGTAGGTTAGATGGCCAGGCTCATGCTAGCTGTGAGCATAAGGAGTTTAACTCACTAGCCGAGTTGTTCGAACATTTAAAAAAAAGATTTGCGCAGACAAAGAAATACCAGTGGTATTTTGAACATATAGTGACGATAAAACAAAAACAAACTGAAACCGCGCACGATTACCATGATAGGCTCCAAGCTTTGATTAATGGGGCTAGACATGCCCTGGAACCAAAATATAATAAATTGTTCCAGGAAGTAACAAACGATAATAGGGAAGTTAGGCGGAGAGAATGTGATATCATCCTCCAACCGATTACAGACTGCGCGCTCGACGCTTTTGTCAAGGGATTACCCACCGAAATATCAAAATTCGTGGATGCCCGTAATCCCCACAACATGGAGGAGGCTTTGGAGTATGCGCTCCATGCGGAGGAACGTGAAAATTATTCGGAAAGACCACGTTCCACTTCATATCACATTAATAAGATAGAAGAAAGACCCCGCCCCCCCCAGTCCATACTCTAAACAATTGGAACAACATAACTCAGGGGGAAAAAGAAGACCTGATCCAGGACGGGAACCTGCGTCCCATGCCTCCTCCTCTTCACACCACAGATCCTCAGATGTACTCCATCTCACCCCTGAGCAATTGGGTCAATTCTACAGGTCAATGATGCCTCAATACCCACCCCCATTTCCGTACCCTTCCCCACTCCCGATGAATATTCCATCTCATAACTCCTCATACTACCCTAATCCAACATTCCAACAGCCAATACCACAGCCAATCCCACAACCAAATCAACAATCAGTCCGAACACCTGGACAATATTCCAGACAAAATCAAGGGTATCACTCTGGTGCGACATCGCCAAGGGCTACCTCTCCGGCACCCCAAGGGAATTTAAACTATCAATCGGCTCGTCGTCAAGACGCGACAGCGAGCCCGACCCCCCAGCGTCCGAGGAATGTACAGTTCGCCGAGAACACTGTCGGTTCTCTACAACAGGAGCAGCGGCCCAGGACTCCCCAGTAGTTCTACTACAGGCCCCCGAATTCAAGCATGATAAGGTTCAATTCCTTGTAGACCCAGGGTCAGATTCGAATCTGGTTAAACTATGTGTTTTGAACCCTGAACTCACACTTGTCAAAGACAAGTGCATTGAGATTTCCGGGATAACAAATCACGTGGTAACAACACTGGGAACGGTTAGCTTAACTATTTCCAGCAACCCTGTGGAATTCCATGTGGTTCGAGATAGCTTTCCTATTTCCACACATGGAATACTCGGAAGACCATACTTACGGAAAGAACAGGCGCAAATTTCCTTTAGGCACAATACCTTGGTAACAGTGTCTAACCCAGTGACCCCTATCCCCTTTGTTGATAAGGAATCACTGGAAGCCAGGAAAGCCCTGAGGTCTGAAATTAAACCTTTCACGCGAATTCTGCGTATTCAATCCCGAACACGAACTCCTGTGGCCATTGATGTCATAACCTCTGACCTTAAGCAGGGATATCTTCCTCGAATAGAGACTCCCACTGGGCTCTACCTAGGTGAAGCCATTGTTACAAATAACAACGGCATCTGTCACGCAATGGCAATTAACACCACCGAGGAAGATATTGATGTACGCATCCCCCCCCAAGAACTAATTCCATTCGATTTTTGTAAATTCCCGGGGGAAGAACAAACTGATTCAGAGAATGACACCCCTAACCCCGGACAGTGCCCGACTTATGCAGATAGAGTTATAAAGGTAAAAAATGCATTGTTTTTGAACCACCTAGCTCCTGACGAGCGTAAGATCGTTTCTAAGTGGGCAGAGGACTACGCAGATATATTTCACCTAAACGGGGAAATGCTAACCTGCACTAACCTGATACAACATAGAATCCCGACCATAGACAATAAAGTCATACACAAAAAACAGTATAGATCCCCGTTCGAAGCATTAGATCAAATTGACAGTCAGTTAAAGAAACAATTCGATAGCGGTATCATCGGGCATTCTAACTCCCCTTATAATGCACCCCTTTTAATAGTACCGAAAAAAATGGATGCATCGGGCGAAAAGAAATGGCGAGTCGTAGTAGACTATAGGGCCCTAAACGACAGTATTATAGGTGACGCGTTTCCGCTTCCGAGTATAAATTACGTATTTGACCGACTCGGAAGTGCACGGTACTTTACCGTGTTCGATTTAGCGAGCGGTTTCCACCAGGTGGAAACTCACCCCGAGGACAGACATAAAACTGCCTTCTCCTCGCGAAACGGACATTTCGAGTATAAGCGAATGCCTATGGGAATAAAAAACGCGCCCCCTACTTTTCAAAGGTTGCTCAATAGTGTCCTAAACACGATGCAAGACTCCGAAGCATTCGTATACCTGGACGATATTATTGTCTACTCAGTTACTTTAGAAGAACACGATAGAAGGGCGCGAAGACTATTCAATAGACTGAGAGAAGCTAATTTAAAACTTCAACCCGACAAGTGCGAATTCCTAAAGACCGAGGTAGCATACCTGGGACATATTATTAGTGAAGACGGGGTAAAACCAAACCCTAATAAAATAATCGCGATTAAAAACTTTCCCCCACCAAAAACACCAAGAGACATTAAAAGTTTTCTTGGCCTTTCGGGATATTACAGGCGTTTTATAAAAGACTACGCAAAACATGCAAAGCCTCTCACAGAATTGCTAAAAAAGGACACCGCGTGGAAATGGGAAAAACCACAAAGAGATAGTTTTTCTCGATTAAGACGATATTTGTGTAAGGAACCGGTCCTCCAATATCCAGACTTTAACGCGACTTTTAAACTAACTTGTGATGCCTCCGAGTATGCGGTAGGCGCAATTTTAACTCAAGAAAAGGACAACATCGATTTGCCTGTCGCGTACTATTCCAAAATTTTGAACGCCAACGAACAAAAATACCCGAAGGCAGAAAAGGAGTGTCTCGGCATTTTATACGCCATGGAACATTTCCGACCCTATCTCTATGGACGAGATTTTATTTTGGCTTGCGATTTTGAACCAGTTCACTGGATGACCTATATTGAGAATCCTGGAGCCCGAATCCAAAGATGGAGGATTCGTATGCAGAATTATCAATATAAGTTTGAATGCAAACCTGGAAAAATCAATAGAATTGTTGAAGCACTATCCAACAATCCTGTTGATCATTCAGGTGAGCCCAAAGCTGGTTCGGATTCCAACTGGTCGGATTTACCCTCCTCTGATCCGGATAACCTAGGCGCCACATCGAAAGTGTCGAAACAATTAAACGATGTGAGCCCTAGCCCTAAAGCCTATCGAGCTTTACCCATTAATCGTTCCTCCACTAGTAAAGAACAAGAAAGTGCGCGAGTGAATCCTAACGATCCAAAAGACAAGAAAAGGTTACTTCAAAGGCCTACCCAATCATTAGAGCGAACCGGAAGCCTAAAGGAAGGGTTAAAATCTAAAGGATCAAAATCAGGAATTCCTGCAAAAGCCGGAACAAAACAAAAGGTTATTGACCCCACCCTCACCAAGAAACCAGCAGCGAAGGGAGGATATCTTGGACAACCATCCACGAGTCAAGGACAACAACGGCAAATAACTATTTTAAAGAGACCCAGCAACCTGGAGGTCAGATCTGACCCACCTAAAATAAACCTCAAAAGGCAGTCACGTAAGGCCGAACCGAAACCCAAATCTGAGCCTAGGGGCAGAGGAAGACCAGTAGGCAGCACGAATTCAGCGAGACCTACAGGTGACGAAACCTTCCGCCCCACTAAAAAAATAATAATAAACGCAGCAGACGAGAGCTGCATCGCCAACCGCCTGCGCCCGCGCAAGGGTGCCATTTCTGTAGACCCCGACGACACCGACCCTACACTATCGTCCACTACTGAAGCAACTTCGGAGGAAGAACCAGAAAAGGAAATCGAGGAGTTGTCAGAGGAAAATTCTGATCCCCCTGTTTTCCGGAAGGCCTACAGTGCCTTTCCCAACCTTCCACCTCACCTTCCCCTTTCTCAACCCTCCACTTCCAGAGACAAAACCCTGGACGCATATACAGACGTCTACGTTGATGGAGCATGTTGCGAAAATGGCGGATCCAGCCCGAGAGCCGGAGTCGGCGTTTGGTTTGGTAAAGATCACCCTCTCAACGTCTCGCAACGATATAGAGGCAAGCAAACTAACAACGCCTCAGAAATTGAAGCAGCAACTATTGCTGCTAAACAAGCAATAAAAGCAGGAATTCGAAAATTAAGGATCAACACTGATTCCAAATACCTAGTGCAGAGCGTCCAAGAGTGGGTACCCAGATGGCAGCAGAACGACTGGAAGACTACTGAAAACAAACCTGTAAAGAATCGAAAGGTTTACGAAAAGTTGATCAAGACTCTGAAACCTTTGGATGTAGTCTGGAAACACGTCCCCGGTCATGAAGGAATTCCTGGAAACGAAAATGCTGATCAACTGGCAAGAGAAGGAACATTAAAGGATCCCGAACCTGATTCATCATCATCTTCTGAGTCAGAATCAGAAGAACTACCTCCCGACCAAGTAGTCATTGAAGGGCAACGAAGGATCAGCAACAGCAGCAGTGAATCAAGTGATCAGGAGGACCAACCCAAGGATGATCCTATAACCGAAACTCAACATCTTATCCAGGGAGTGAATGAATCCATTAATAAATTCAACTCCTTCACAGGCGCAGGAGCAGGTGACTCTAATCTCACGAACAACACCCTATTCTGGGATTATGAAGGATTGGACCATGCTTCCAGAAGACAGTGTGTTTCAGATGGTGAGGATGATCAAGAGCATTTGGACTACTTGAGGACCCAGGATCCTGTTGATGAATATGACGATGGACTTTCAAGAAGAGTAAAGGAATTTCTGGATAAATACAACCAGAGCCGAGCTAAGGATCAATCCGGAAGAAAATCCGACGATCCTCTCGAATATCGACCAGCCGCTGACACCCCTGCCTATTCCCAAGAAACTCCATTGACCACCTGCCCGCCAGGACCCAAAAGAAAGAGCATCGTTAGATTCAAGGAAATGCCAGAAGTCTTCGAAGCAGCGAAGGATGAACAATCAAAAACATCAAACCTATCACTTTCAGGAACTCTAATAGCCCCTTTTGCACAATCAACCCCCTTTACTCGATTTAAGAGTAACTTCGACACCTCTAAAGAAGCTTTAATCAATAGAAAAGCAAACTCGAAACCAAGACGAATTCAGGAAATAACCGATAAGGAGCGATCGAATAATGTACTACCGGGCAACTCACTTTTAGACATTAAAGAACCCTATATTGATCCTCCCCTTTCCCAATCAGGAAGTGATGATGACAGTGAAATCAGAAGTAAAAATGATAGTGATTGTGTACCTCAAGAACCCTCGTCACAAAATAATAAGCCGTTTGAATTTATCCAAAATCAGTGGACCGAACCTTTGACCTACAGACGTGACAATTACGCACATTTTATTTCTGAAGATTGCGAACCTACTAGTCCAATCGCCAAACTTCTAATTGCGACGGAAAAGATTGACCTCCGAGAGATTAGGGATAGCAAACCCGTGAAAGGACAAATTTATATTACCCGTAACGGAAAATATCGAGTTTATTCGATTGTAGTAAAGAGGTACCATTTCGACGAAATTAGTTGGGATGATGTGATTAAGGGACTTAAAAATTTAAGGAGAATTTTAGAAACAGATGGTCAAAATTCTTGTAGAATAGCGAATACTGGAGATTTGCTAGGTGCAATTCCCCAAGGAAAAATGGCTGAACTCGTAACAGGAATTTTCCGCGGTGGCGACGTCACTATCACCCTTTGCCACGGAAAAATCGAAGTACCTCCTGAAAGCTTGCGCAGTAAGATCATTGCCGAATTCCACTCCAGTCTAATCGGTGGGCATAAAGGAATTTCCAAAACGTACCGTAGAATTCGAGAACGATATTATTGGCCACGAATGCGCGACGACGTCACACAATTCATTCGCGGGTGTAAAAGCTGTTTCGAGAACAAGCTAGTTAGGGCGCGAACTAGGGAACCGATGTTAATCACCGACACTCCAGCGATGCCTTTTGATAAAGTTTCGCTGGATACGGTTGGGAAACTACAAACAACCCCGAATGGAAATCGTCACATCCTCACGATGCAGGATAATTTTTCCAAATATTGTATTGCGGTCCCAATCCCAAATATCGAGACTAAAACAATTGCCCACGCGGTGGCAACTAACCTTTTTTCTGTCTTCGGAGCACCACGATGCGTGCTGACTGACAGAGGAGCCAGTTTCGTAAGTTCATTGATGCGTAAATTAGAAAAAATCTTTGGCGTCAAGCAACTTACTACTTCCGGATATCGACCACAGACCAATGGTGCACTTGAGCGAAGTCATATTGAGTTAACGGATTATATTAAACATTATGCAAAGGATTTCGACGATTGGGATCGCCTGCTTCCGTTTGCCATGTTTAATTATAATACCTCAGTTCATGAAGCTACGAACTTTACACCATATGAGCTCGTGTTCGGGCACCTGGCAAGAGCACCCAGCTCATTACCCCAAGGCCCGGAAGTCGAGACGTATGGCTCCTATCTAAAAGACCTAATCACTCGAATGAACGAACTGCAAAACCTTGCAGCTAAATATTTGGCGCGATCGAAGGAAAGATCAAAACAAGTGTATGATAGGAAAATTAAACCTCTAAATGCGGAAGTAGGGAATCGGGTTTATGTTTATAAAGAGGTTCGAAAGAACAAGTTCGACAAGCGAGCCGATGGACCTTTTACTGTTGTAGGATTCACCGAGAATAACAATGTGATCCTGGAAAATGAAAATGGCACAAGATTCGCAAAACATAGGGACAAAGTCATGGTTGCTCACATATGATTCCCATTACTAATCTTAATAATGTTTTAGGAATGCAGAAGGTCAACGAATCCATGATGATGAGGGTTGCCGTTATAACTTTGCTATGTCTCCTCTCGACTACAACGACACAGACCCGACAAGGAGCCCTAGGCCGACCAGAGGCGCCCCAAGGAGGCGACCAGTACCAGATCACCCCTTTCCAATCCAGTAGCGGGATGTATTTCGAGTACATCGGAGAAGTCAGGAGATCGGTCAGCAATTGGAGAATTGCCGTATTTCTCGATGTTGGAAAGCAGTGCCGATTTTTCAATGATCTGAAGCAGCGTCTGAGGAAGCTGTCAGCGCAGTGCGGACCTGGAGAAGAATGGTGTTTGGACTTAATGGAATCCTACCAATGGGAGGACAGATGGGAAATGGCCTCCGAACTCCAAGAGCAGTTCCGAGTCCAAATTGAAGAACTAGAGAATACGAAAAGAACCTCACCTAGAAGGATGGCCTCGCAGCTACGCGCGAGGCGAGCTGTTCCCCTACTTGGCTTCCTAGGGAAAATCGCAGGACCAATTATCGGCGTGATGACATATGATGACGGAGAAAGATACGACGCAGCCATTCGAACCTTGAACCAAGCTCAAGCTAACTTATCGCATCTCGTCGGAAAACAGACTCATATAGTTAGATCACAGCTTGATTCATTACACGCTCAGGTACAGCGACACGGCTCCCTGCTGCAGCATCTACAGGAACAACTCCAAACGCTGGCTGCCCAGAACCTCGTCAAGATGAAGGCTGAGATGGAGAAAAGGAACCTGACCTACGCCATAGCCAGAGCCCTGAGAATAGGACTTGATCACAGTATTCAGGCCACCTCTACCATGTTGGAAGCAGTTCATGAGGCCAGGAAGGGGCAGTTGCATCCTGGGCTCATCACCTCCGCCCAGCTAGAACCAATTCTCAGAGAAGTTCAAGATAACCTCAAGGACGTGAAATTTCCTCTAACAGGACCAAGGATCAGCGTCGACGAACTAATGCATATCTCCACGGTCACAATCCATTGTGAAAACCAACAACTTAACGTTCTCATCGATATTCCCCTCCTGGAAAAATATAACTACCAGGCCTTCAAGCTTCACTCACTCCCCACCACCCAAGAAATGCTCGAAAATGGTACCGGAAGGGCATATGTAAACTCAAAATATGATTATTTGATAATAGACGAGGATCAACGAACATATCTCCCGCTGAAGGAGCAAGACTGGGACCAATGTAAGTCAACGACGTCATTCCATGCATGCCTTCAAGGTGCCCCCATCTACGATTTTCAACAACGAGTATCCTGTGAGGCATCACTCTTAATTAAACCAACTACGGAAGCCCTAAGGTTTTGTGAAGTGAGAATTACCAGCAAACAAGAATCTTACTGGAAACCACTGAATTCTATTGGCGGCTGGATCTACTCCTTCGCAGCTCCGGAAACTGCAACGATTGTTTGCCACTCCCTTAGTCCAGTGAAAATTGAGTTAAGAAATGCCGGAATCATCAAACTGGGACCCGGATGCTCCCTAAAAACCAAGGACACTATCATCCCAGCCACGACCGCCCAGGCCGGGGAATCCGAGTTTATCTTCGAATCAGAACTACATTTAAATTTAACCACACTTTCGCCATTATTGGCAAGATACGGTCACCTGCTAAAAGGAATACCGTTTGCTGCTAACCCCCGTTCTGGGAAGGAACCCGAACCCTCCACCTTCGAGGCCAACTCCAAGACATTAGATGATCTGGAACAGCAGCTGCAGGAATTATCTCTCCAACATCACCTCGGAGGAGAACACCGGACCTTGGTATATGGATCATACGGAGGACTGGTTCTACTGTCCATGATTCTCATGCTGTACATTTGCCGCGTTCCATGCCAATCTGGAATAGCTAAATTTAGCCGAATGCGGCTCGTCAGGACAAAAAGTGAGAGTTTTGAACTACCAGTTTCAACACTAGAAAAACCAAGCCCCCCCGTTCGCCAACAGGAGAAGGAAGAGCCAGTGTACAAAGAGATCGCCCCGCCCCCGACAAAGCAAGGAGAGACAACTATGAGGGTAGAAAAAGCATCGACCTCCGGCATATCGACCAACCTAAGGGAGAAAAAGCTCGCAACATTTGAAGAATCTCAGCAACGGAAGATCAGATGACTGATTGAGGGACCGGAATCCTGGACCTTTCCTGTCTCGACAGAAGATGACAACAAGAAGAAACAGAAAATCTTCGACCACCACCCGACGTTTTCACCACCAAAAGAACGACATCCCGGAAGACAACTTCGAAGATCACCGGAGAAGGTTAGCATCGCCCAAATCACAACTGACAATGAGAATCACGGTAGTTTCCATAATTATTCGAGATAAGTAAACTCTTATTAAAATAATAATCATTTCAAGTAATTAATTAAGTAGTCTTAACAACCAAGGGTTTTTAACCTAATAATAAAAAAAAAACAACAACAAGAAAATTTTACATAGTATTCAAAAAAAAGAAGTAAAAATTTTTAATAAGGAAAGTAATATAATAATATAATAACCTTTAATTCATGGTAATGCTATAGTAAAACAGTAAACAAATAATTATAATCGTACCCGCTTGCAGAAAGCTCTATATTATAGTGAAAAGTGTCAATGACGTCAGCACTGTGAGGACGTGTTCCGGCTTAATCCCTCTTTCATAGGAAAAAGAGAAGAATTTTTGTGAGGGAGGCTTACGTGGTCTTACCGACTGTGCAGCCACCTGGGCCGCCCTCAAAATCGCTGAAACTATCTTTTCTACCATATAGTCAACAGTAGTGAACGCATGTGTATCCTACAATACACAGGCGTCCGCTCATGAGCTATGGGAGTTTTGGGTCAGTGCCTGGTCATTGTCAGTTCTCACTACACCTCCACGTTCAGTCCCACTTAAAGAGAGAGACAAAGAGAGAGGAAAGTACTGTCTATTTTCCTGTTATTGCAAGCAATCAAGGAATAACTACTTAAGGTTCATAATTAATAAATCATAGGCACAGAGATTCATGTAGTGTATACGTGCCAAATAATATAGCGCTTATGAAAACTAATTAGTTAGTGTGAGAGACGCCAGCGATACCGGTGCCGTCGGGATGTGTCCGGCTTAATCTTTCCTTTAAAACGAAAGAAAAGAATAATTTTCGTTAGGGAGGCTTACACGGACTTACCGAATATACAGCCGCTTGGGCCGCCCTTAAAATCGCCAAACTTCCTTCCTACCATATAGTCAACAGTGACGAGCGCATGTGTATTTAACAATACGTAAGCGCTCGTCCATGAGCTATGGGAGTTTTGGGTCAGCACCTGACCGGTGGCGGCTCTCGCAATGCAGCCATTAGTTTTCTCAATTAAAAAAAAAAAATTATATAAATAAGTAAGTTAAGACCTGTTAAAATTGAAACCTATGCTAATTACCTATACACTGAAATAATCAACCACATCGACCCCACTGGTCGTCTTCTGCAGTCTCAAAGTATTATCAATATGAATGAATCCGCATACCAATAACTTGTGTATTGGATAGCCAGTGTAGCTGACTAATCAATCAAGGAATATAAATATATATATTTGTTGATTTCTTTGAGTCATAAATAGCCGCGATGATTATAATTAAAAAAAAAAAAATTTTTTTTAATCAATTTAAAGAACATTTTATTTAGTTTTTCAATCAAATAAAAGGCCCCAGAAAGCAATTGATCATCCAGCTGGCCAGTAAGTTTTATTAGGTATATGTTGAAAGGAAATGACACAAGGAAGTTAGTAAATGTAATTACGTCATAGACGTATTTATTTAAAGTATTAAAGGAAGAAAGTACAAATCAAAAATTTTTAGTATAAAATTTGAATATTTGAATTAGAGAAAAATTAAAAAAAAAAGAGTAAAGGAGAAGGCACTCTACTTGTACTCTGCTTCCCAATCGGACTCAGACTCGGTAGAGACCACTTGCTCCGCTTCGACCTTGTCGAGCTTTGGATTTAGGAACCATGCCTGTTTGGAATCAATATTGAGACGCTAAAACAAACAAAAAAAAAAATCTTGCGTTAAAAAAAAAAGAGAGTAAAATTTATGCAGGTAATTTTAATGGGAGGGGTCCAAAACCCTCTAAGACAGTTCTGAAATTTTCAATAAAGAAATGGCGTCATAAATGCATATCACGCATATACTAATATTATTTTGATTACTTTTAAAATTCAAATTATTGTGGCTTCTATTTTATTATAATTAGAAAAATTATTTTGTTATAAAATACTTAGTGAGTTTGAATGAAAAATAGCTATCTTTATTAGATCACATTATTGTGTTTTCCGTTTCAAAAAAAAAAATTTTTTTGTAAATCTCGGCATTTCCACATGTAACAATTGTAGTAATGTTACGTTCATTGTAGGTAATATTCAGACCCACATTCAGAATAATAAGAGTACAGGAAAAAATTTTACAACTCACCAGTTTCCACCAGCCCCGTGTCCTTGGCTGGCCCGGCCCCAGCCAGTCATGACATTGAAGAAAGGTTAGCTTCAGTCCCGCCTTTACCGGTTGGAAGCCCACCTCTGGAGGAAAGGGAGGCAACTCTTTTAACAATCTAAAAAAAGGAGGCATTAATTCTTTTACCAAATCAAAACAACAGTGATCAGTACTCGGGGCCCACACCAGTGAAGGTATTAAAAAAAAAAAAAAAATTTTTCGGACCAATTACTGACAAAATATATAACAGAACATTTTACTTAAACTATAAATTAGATTACTTCATGTTTTATAATAAATTAAAGGTAGAGTGATAAAATTGTTATCAATTCAATTATTATTTTCAAGAATTTTAACTGGGGTTCTTCTTGAAACCAATTGTTTTTAATTTTCGGAAAAGTTCTTTGACAGTTTTCAAATCCATTCCTTTACAGTGTTCAATTTTTACGATATTCGAATTGTTTGTAAGTTCTTCGATTAAATATGTACTAGAAAAAATTAAAAAAAAAAACTTCAAGTAAAAAAAAAAATCCGCAATTAAAATTTTCCAAAAAATTTAATTTCACAGAATTGTTAGTTAAAAAAAAAAAAAATATTTTAATTTTTCAAGGATTTGAATCTGAACCTTTTTAAAATTTAATTAATTCTAAAGTGTTAACTGAAATCCATTTAAATCAATTTTATGAGAAAATTCTACGAGAATTTAGTTAACTAAATAAAATTTTATTGAAAATTTATTGAATAATTACATATATTTCTTAAAAAAAAAAATTTTTTGAATTCTTTGAGAGATTTGTATTGATCAATTTTCAAATAATTTGAAATCTTTTGCAAAGTTTTACTAAATAATAGATATTAAAAATAATTAAAATTAGTCTATGAGTTTTATTGTTTATCAGAATAATTAAGTTCCTAATAAGAATTTTACTATTCGCAAAAAAAATTAAATACCTATAAAATTTTATTATTTATGAAAATAATTAGTATTTTGGAGAAGAATTTGGGTATTTCTGAAGATAATTGAAATTTTAACAAAAAAAAAAATTTTTTTTAACATAATTCGATTCTTGCGAGGAATTTTTTTTTTACTTTTGAAAATAATTGAATTTCTTCAATCAATTGTGATTCATCTAAAATTACCCAAATTATATCGTTTAATTTACGGGATTTACGGACTTGGTTCGAGCCCTGAGTACTGCAACCTAAAAATGTAAACGTACCTTATCTTGGGCTCCCCTACCTCTGGCAACCCACCTTCCACGAGCTCCAGCTTTGGGAGGGAAATGTGTACATCGACTGGATTCCTGAAGGACTTCTGAAAGAAGATTATAAAATTCATGTGTATCCCCGTAACTTCTGCACCTTCAAAGAATTAAATTCAAAATTTCAAGGATAAATTTTTGCATAAAACGCACTGGGAACGGTCTAACAAGTAAATGTCTTACCGGGGCCCAAAATCCACGAACCAAATAATTGCGATCCAACTCGTCCCAGTAAAACTCCTGGAACCAGGTTTGCGGGCTATGTAGTTTGGGACGCCCGAGCAACAAATTCGGCAGAAAGGGACAGAACCCGTCGTTATCGTCCTTAATGGGTGCAGGAGCCCATTCCCCGAAGTCGATCAAAAATCTAAAAAAAAATATAAATAAATTATACAAGTGTACAAGTATTGACAAATCGTTAGGCGTTTATTGAATATTTGAAAGGAAGGAAATGCGCTTGAAAATACACGGTAAAAGGAGGGTCTTAATTTAAGACATAAAGAGTACCTTAATTTAAGATGCAACACTTTAAGGCCGCCTGTGTTTAATTTCAAATCACATTTTTGGCTGAAATTCAGGAGCAGGCATGCTGGTTTTCAACACGTTGAATGTGCTGAATTTAAGACAATCATATTGAAAACGCAGCAGTTATATGCTTACGATAAAATAGTTTGAAAACCTAGCATTCTTTTCACTTAATATATATTATACTCATAATTGTTTCTTATTATTCCAATATTTGACACTTTCAGGTTATGTATTTTGTTTTATCGTCGCGGCGCTCGGAATATGTGTGGTTAGTTTCGAAATTACTTTCTATTACGAGTTTAGTCGATAAAAACGTCATTATAACTTATTTTATCGGTAACGTTAAAAAAAAAATAACCTAAAAGTAAATAGTGATTCAATATTTTTTTTTAACTATTAATGGTTCTTCTTTTCTGATAGGAAAACGTTATGTTAAATAATTAAATAAATAGTATTAACAATTTTATAAAGTGAAACTATAAATCTTAAATGAATTATTAGGAAACTATAGAAAAACAAACATATTATTTTTTTATAATCTGTCATATTATGAATAATTATGGACAATCAATATTATTTATTCAAATAATATAAGTAGTACTATTTACATGTTCATATAATTTTTTTGATAAAATTTTATTTTTTTGCTTGTTATGTACTGTCAAAGAAAAAAACAATGTAAAAACCTAACCTGGAGCTGTCAATTTGTTTGAAGTGTAAAATGTGATTAATATTGGAAAAAATTCAAGAATATTAGCTATTATATGCAGTGATCATTTAGAAATTCACTACAGTACTCACAATTGTAAGTTCGGAATGCCTGTTCTTGTTTTCACGCAAGCGCAGCTGAAATTGAGACTTCCATTATTTTCACGACTTGTTTAATTTCAGACAGCGCTTAAAGTAGGATTTACTTTTACTGTGTAAAAGAAAACGAAATATATTACCAAGCCTCGAAGTGATACACCTTCTACTTCCTGACACTGTTAGTCAGGCCTACTTCCGCTACTTATTTTATCAAAAGATACTAAAATGCAAAAAAAAGGGGGATTTAAATTAGATAAAGAATAAATTTATTTCAAAAAAAAAATAAGTAATTGATTGAAATAGTAACATATTTGGCTCCGCTAAGTGCAGAATTGTTGGTTCAGGAATTCTGTTCAATGCAAGTAATTACTTGAAACAAATAATTACTTGCATTAGCTTTCGTATTTTCTTGAGTCAGGATTATGTGAACGTTGAATTAAGTAAAAATCTTAAAAAAAAAAATAACTTAATTCGAAATTTTATATTTAACTGAATTAAATAGATGAATATTTCATTCTAGGGAATATAACATTCTCGCAAGAAATTAATGAATTTGAAACATGAGAATATAGAAATGCTTCAAGTAAATCAGGTCAAGAAAATGCAATTGCTTGATTCAATTAATTTTGGTATTAAAAGGTTTAATTTGATTTAAAGGAAAATTCTTTTTATGTAGTCTGAATAAAAAAAAAAATATAAAAGAAAATTTTTTAAAATTAAAATTAATTAACTCTAAAATAAATTACTCCATGAAAGGTTAAAAGAATTTTTGATCCTTAGATAAAACTTTGACTTCCCAAAGTTTCTCTAAAATTAGGCACTAATTAAATTAGTGACTGACCTTTTTTTTTGGATAGGTAAATTTTACTAATAAATAATCATTTCTACCAATTTTAGTAAAAAAAAAAAATTGTTAGTTAGGAAGTGGGAAGTCAGTAGCTAATCAAAATCAATAAATATTCTCACTAATTGAGATTTAGAGAATGCTTATGGGTGATTCTCCTGAAAGGGATCACTTCACGTGTCTCTAACATGAGGTTCATTCATTGAATTAATTTTCATTAATATTGTATCAAGTTTAAATTTTTTTTTTGATTTAATTTTATTATCAAATTTTGGTTAAACAGAATGTATATTTTATAATTATATTTCAACATATTTAAGACATACATCAAGTTAAAGTTCAGAATATAACGATTATTTAACTTACATTTACTTAAAATAAAAAAAAAAAAATATAACAAAAAGGAAATAATTTGAATTTTGGAAATTCAACCAAAAATGGGTCCCTTTAAAGGGAGAATCACCCTTATGAACAATTTCTTAATTTCTACGTACATATAATATGGTTATTCATAGAAAAATTTTAAATACAATTTGCTGATAAAACATTAGAAACATAAAGATAATAGATTTAAAAACAAAAAAAAAAACTTCAATCAAGATTGTTTTAAATAATTGGATAAATAAGAAATTTTTGTTGGGGTATTTGAATTTTGTGATGAATTCTATTTATTTATATTTAAACTAGCAAAATCCTACGCGCGCGATACGTGCGTGAATGATTTAAAGAATTATCACGGTAGCAATTTACCTGCCTGTCTTATCACAGAAAAAGTACATACGGGAAAATGTTCATGATTAATAAAATGAAGAATGTATTTCAGAACTATGGATGCGAAAAATTTTTGAAAATCCTACAAAATCGTAGGTTGAAAATGTACGGAGGGGGTTTTTCAGGGAAAGTTCTCGAACTGTGCCTGAACACCTGAACAGTGAGAAAAGAACATGAGAAAAAGTTGAGGTATAATCCTGCATCACAGTAGAAATTCTTGAACTTTGCAGGAATCTACTGTGTAGAGCAGGAGAAATTCTCGAAGTTCACGGCAGAATTTTGAAAAATTCAGGGACATCTTTGGATACAGTGCGGGAACTTTGGCTGAGGGGATTTTTCCGTGTGCTAAGAGGTTTCGATAAAAATTATAATGAATTTAATGGAAACTTTCTGAACTTTAGATAGAATAATTTTTGAACTACTCAACAATCGCAAAATTTTAAATTGTCTCTCAGTTTTTTTTTTTTACTAATAAATATTGGCATATATTGTAATTTTTTTGTAACTTCTCTAAAAAATTTTCCGTATTCACCGTTTCGGAATGAATTCTCGATTTTTGTGAGACAACATTTTTCTGTGTTCCTTTTACAAATTGAAACATATCGATTATAATATCGATATGTTTAAAATTCTTTTAAAGAATTTTATTTAAATTTTTTTGAAAATAATCAGGGGATGTTAGTCACCATAATTATAATTTTATTTTTTAAATAGTAAAACTCATTGCAGAATTCCAATTATTTTTAAGACAATTTAGATCAAATTCCTGGAAAAATGTAATTATTCTTAAAAATTTATTAAAATTCGTCGAAAGAATTCAATTATTTCTAGAAACAGTAAAAAAAATTTTTTTCTCAAGAATTTAATTATTTCTATAAGTTGCAAAATTCTTTAGATTTACTAAATTCTGTTGAATATTATTTTAAAAAAAGAATCCTTTACTAGAATTCAGCTATTTTCATAAATTTCTATAAAATTCTAAAAAAACAACTCAATTATTTTCAAATGTAATAGAATTCTTCGCAGAAATTCAATTATATTTAAAAATTTGTTTAAGTTCTTATCAAAGTTTTAATTATTTTTATAAATAATTGAATTGTTTGGAAGTATTCAATTACTTTCATAAATAGTAAAATTCTTTGCAGAAATTCAATTATTATCAATAACATTTTAATAAAATTAAACAATCAAATTTTCAATTAAAATTATTAAAAAAAGCATTATTTTCAAAAAAAAAATTTTTAAGAAACTCGCCAAAAGAATTATTTATCATTCATAAAAGCTCTAATAAAAAAATTTTTTGAAGCCATTTGTAGATTTATTTATATTTGAAATCAAATAAGTTTAAATTTGATAAAAAAAAAAACCGGAAATAATTAGGACAAAGTCGTGGAAAAAAAACCGGGAATTTTGTTAAATGTAGCGCACAAAAAAAATTATTATTACAAATTTTTAATTCCTTAAATTGTCAATATTTAGAGACGTATGACTCTCCCCGGGTTTAACTCTGTATAGTTGTTGTTTCGTGGAATTTTGAACTTTGTAATTATTATTTACTCAAAGGGTGGATATCTAGGATTTAGTGCTAAAATTATTGCTTAGTTTTTATTTTATGTCACTGAATACGTAATTCGTAGAATATTCTATGAATTAATGAAAATCTATTGTTGATTATATGCAATAGAGATTATAAAAAATTAAATCTTCCATTAAATTAAAATTATGTAAAATATTATTTCGCGTATTTAAATTTATGTTATTTAAAAAATATCCTATAAAACCATCATTATTTCAAATAAATAAAAATAATTCATAAAAAAAATTATGAGAAATAAATATTATATTTTTAAAAATTGTATTTAAAAATTAAAATATTAAGAATTGTAATAGTGTTGTCATTGAATTATAGCCACTCACCTTAAGAGTGATTGGTGTTTGTAGATTTGGAAATTCTATTGAATAGCAATTGTAATTGTATAGGGTGGAATTTGGGGGAAGTCATGCGCCCCGAATTCTTAACCACAAAAATAGAAACAACACTTCAAAACATATCTTCTGTCAAAACATTAATTATATAAAAAAATAAAAGACGACACGTTCTGTTCACGGAATAGCAAATTATTATTATGTATTATTGAATTTTGCAATGAATTTCATTAAAATCCCACAAAATAATTGAACTTTGTCAAAGATTATTGTTGTTATTTATAAATATTGACGAGAGTTCAATTTAAAACATCAAAAAAAAAATTAACTTTTACTCTTATAAGTTTAATTTTTAAGATTCTGTCATGAAGTTCAAGTATTTGTCGGGGTTTTCAAAGTTTTCAAGGTAGCTGAACACCCCGTTGAATAAGAAAGAATTTAAATTAAAATATCTAATATTTTTATGATGTATTACGTTAAAAAAAAAAAGGGAGAAGTTTTTTTATAATTTTCTTCTAAATTCTATAAACAGAATATTTTAGAGTACTTTTCATAAAATTCTCTGACAAAATAAATCCGTTTGTTGATTCAGTTTTCTTTTACGAACTATTTCTTTCCTCTTCACAAATTTGTTTCAATTATCGTCAATTAATCTGTGATGATTTAACTCTATAAATTTTATTCGTTCTCCTATTTTATATATATTATAATTTAGAAACAAAAAATTTTCCGTTATTAACTAATTTTAGTGAAAACTTTCAATCTCCCGTCAAATTATTAACTTATAAAATATTTGTCCGATTTGTAAAAGAAATTTTTTTTTACTCATTATCCTCTCGCTATTATAATTGAATTTATTATTATGCGAATCCCCGTAAACATTAATTAAACACTTTGTAAATAATAGAATTCTGCAAACGAGCTAAAGGAATGGAATTTTAAAAAAAAAAAACATTGTCAATAATAAATATATTGTAGCAGATTAATAAATTATGAGGAGTTTTTTTTTTAGCAATCGTATTTCTTTAGCGAGGCTTGGTGAAATTTCGAGCATAGTTTCGCAACAATCAAGCGGAAAATTGTAGGAACCGGAGGGTAAATAAAAACCAACATCTTACTTTTCAAGAAGACTATGTAAAAGGGGCAATAAGGATCTAAACAATTAAATTAATCCGTAGTTGCTGTGACTCTTAAAACACGACAACACGGACCTCCTTTATGTAATCACATCATATTGGAAGCTATTAAGTGTTTTCTGGAATTTAGAATTTTAGCAATGAAATAGCACTTACCCTTTTTCCTCATGTTCCTGGCGGAGTTTAGTGATCTCCTCGAGAGTTGATTCGAGCCGGCCTTGCTGAATCCATTCCAGGACCGTTTGCTTTCGATTCACTTTAAATTCCTCTCGCGATTCGGTAACTTTTTTTTGGATCTTTTCTGAATCCACCCTCAGCCGCTCCCACAGGCTTTTCAAACGAGGATTGAGCAGGATTACCCGCTCAGGTCCCATCACTTCTTCCTTGCGTACAACACTTCCAAAAATTGAAGAGGACTCACTTCCACTCATTTTTTAAAAAAAAAAAGAATGTTTAATGATTAGAGGAAATCAAAAGAAGGAAACCGAGAATCACTAGGAAAAAGGGTAATCCTTAATTGTCACCACAATGTAGCACCACCGCCCGCTAATGTACAACAACTTCCGAGGTAACTGCCGATGCTACTGAGCTACAGCCACACTTCTGTGAGCAATGAACCACAGGGCCTGTGTAGGTGTGACTCATTTGTCACTACACTGTAGCACACAGGGCCTTGATTTCACTGAAGTGTTCTGATTAGTTTGACGTACATATATATGTGTATATGTATATATATATATATGTATATATGTGTATGTGTATGTATATTAAACGGGATAATTTCTTGATTTTCCATGTCCATTGTTCTAACAAAATTTCAAGAGATTTTCTTTTTGGGTTCAAAAACAGAAGTATTGCAAAATAAATATCATCGTTCCTGATTTTATGGTTTTCCTTTTTCAAATATTTTTCGATTCTCAGATTGATGTATTGAAAGTCATGGAAATATTGTAAAGGATTTTTTTTTAGAAAATTTTTTATGATAATGAAACTCCTTCAAGGAATTTTACTGTTTTTCTTAGGTGGCTAAATTCCTTCATTATGACAAATATATTTGAGGTTGCAATTAAAGTGATTTAATTTCTATATAAAGTATTTTTTTTTGTGTTTTAAGAATAATTGAATTATTCTTAGAGAATTTAAATTCCTGTCAGAATTGCATTTTATGGAAATTTCTGAAAATAGGTAAATTCCATCATGTAACTCTATCTTTGATTAAAATAGCTGATTGTTGTAAGAGGTTTTGCTATTATGAAAATAATTGAATTTTTTCAAGGGAATTATTAAGGATTTTGGAAAATATGAACAGTAATTTGTAATTTGTATAACACTAATCAATTGAGTATTACGTTTCGCGCGTGAAATTTTCTAAAAAAAAAATTAATTAAAAAAAAAATAATAACAAATAAATAAAGGACATCTCTCTTTCTCTCTCCCTGGGCTCATAGTAATAATCTTTCAGAACCAATTATCCTACTAATAAAATTTTCAGTTTTTTTTTGTAACCGTCACTAGAATGTTAAATAAATCACTATTTATAAGTGTTTAGAGCAACATTCAATTGTTAATTCGCACGGCATTATATTCAAATGAGCTATACATAAAGCTACGGTTAAAATGTTGAGTTAATATTAATATACACAAGAACCATATATAGTTTATATATTCTAACATACGTATAGAGATAATGAAAAACAAAAAAGAGGGAATGTTTTCAATAAACTTGTAAGCTTCGATTATGCTGAAAATATGCAAAAGAGCCAAGAGCAATTGATTTTGGGGACAAAATTAGGAATTTTCGCGGTGGATTGTTACACATTAAAATTAAAATGTGGCAACATAGCATAATATCTTTTAATTCTTTAACTTCAAGACTTGCTACCAGGCAGCGAGCCTTGAAGTTAGACATACGACACCCCGATAAACCGAGCTTTGTCAGCATTTAATGTCCACGTTCGTGACTTTCAACCGGCACTAAAGGAAGCCGTAAAATGAAAATAATATTCCCAACTTGTCCCTAAGATTAATTCAATCTTAGAATAAGATGTTTAAAATACGGAACGTTGCAGCAATGTTGCGAAGCTAAAAGGCGACAAACAACATTGTAGCAACATAAAAAATTTTATTACGGAATGTTGCGGCAATGCTGCAAAGCAACATCAATTTAAATAGGATAATATGGGTAAATAATATAATACAATATGGGAAATAATATAATATATTATATATATTATATTATAATATTATTATTATTATTGTTGTTATATTATGTATTATGTGTGCATTGTGTGTATGTTGTATATTATGTTCATTGTAGCAATATTGTGAAGCCAAAAAGGGCGAAACGGTGTTCATCATCAATACACATGTGTTAGAGCGGCTACTATGGCGCATACACGCGTGGCCTGCCGGCACATCATATACACCGACACTCCCGTGGACTCCGCTCGCTATAGTAACACACACGAGCACTCGGCTGCAGTGTAGGAGTGCCAGCACTCTCACAGGTCTCCCTCCGCTACGAGACTCACACGACTAAATGAAGTCCAGTGCTAATGCACTAACACATGCATATCTATGCTAGCCTCTACTCAATGCTTCCTTACCTAAAGAAACCTCCCCTTCCCCTCCGCGCCCACAAGATTGGCTTGCAGCATCACAACAAACGCACGTGCGTTTGACAGGACTAAGACGGGATTGTAATGCAACACCCGTGCTTGGTTTAAACAAATTTGAATATTAGTGGATATTACTCCAAATATATTCAAATATTAAAGAGCATTAATTCCTTTTTCTAAAAATATTAACCACCATAACAAGGTGGTTATAATTATGTCTTCTATGACAACATAATAATAAATTATTAATAATAATAATTATTAAAATATCCACCGAATATTATTATTCCCAAAAAGGATCAAATTATTTTGTTTCCGTTCTCACGGAGCTGCCGTGAGAATTAAAAAGATCAGCAGAAATGCAATGTCCAATGGGCCGCGGATCTTCCCCTACTCCCGAATCTTTTTACACCTCTTATCATTAGAATTATCCCACCTTGGTTCGAAGCAAGGACTAGAGGCTAGTCAAAATCTTTTAATCAGGGCAGTACTACTTCTTGCATCTCTCGAGCAACACCTCTCCTGGTCTTGACCTGGTAAGCGTTGCGAGATTCAAGAACGCCGCGACTTAGCCCGTCTGCGAGTCGGACCCCCGTGTAAAACTTTTTAAGTATAACGCGAAAGGCGGACGAAAAATCAAACTAAATTCTTCTAACCGACGGAGTCCTTTCGAGAATTGTGTCGGAAGAAAATCGGCTGTAATTAATTAATTAATTGCAGCGGATTTTTGTTTATGTGAAACCGGCCAGCCCGTGCGTGTAGCGCCTGCGCCGTTTCGATGCAACGGCCTCGACAAAAAAAAAATTTGTTTTAAATAAATAAATTTTTGGAATTTTCTTAAGTATAAAGAAAGCATAAAAGTTCAAATTTGTTTTATTTGAACTAAAGACTTAAATCACGTTGTGCAACAAACAACAACGGAAGTTCGTTTTGCCCGACGGCAGCTGATTGTAACACCACTGTCGCCGGTAGAGTAAGTAATGTATCGTTTCTAATTTTAACACAACAATAAACCTCTTTGTTTTTCTCAAGCTAACTTCTCTCTTTTACTTACATTAAATTCCTCACACAACCATTTCCCAGAAGCAGTGCGTAACTTTTAAAAGTGGAAAACGGATCCCACAATTTAAACGATTTCCCCAAGAAATTCGGCAGCTTGGTGCCTCCCCAAAACAGAATTTTAGAGCCATCTCAAAAGCTCGATATTATTAAATAAATTAATTCTGGTTTGTAACATTTGTAACATTTCTTGAATCATTACAATCATCATTAGTTTTTGATTTTATAAATAATTCACTGTTAACTTTATGTTCACAAAGTTTTACATAAGAATGATCACGTGTAATGTTCATTTCATTACAATAACCCATCTCTATATGTGACTTTGAAATAATATCAGACTGATTTTGTTTTTGAACAGAAGTATGTTTATTTTGTCGAGAGGTGCGCTTGTAAGCAACATTTCTGTCACGAATTGACGTTTTAACTTTAGAAGTAGAAATATTTTCTTCTGATGATGATAAAGCTGTAGATGTGCTTTGGGGCCTCGTATTTAAAGTTTGCTCTGCACTAATGAATTCATTAGAATCCAATGATTCAGAGCGAACAATTTTATTATTTTCTCGCTTTTTATGTCGATATTTTTTTTGATAAGCAGCTTTTTTTTGACGTTTTATGATTTTATATTTTTCCTCTTCTTCAGGAAAATGAACCATAGCTCTTTTTTCTCCTTGCTTCTCAGTTATTATTAATCTTGTATCTTTCATTCCATTGCTTGAATCAATAGAAATATTATTAACATCATTTGCTGGAATTAAAGGCAAATCTTCTAAACAACTATCAACAAAATTTTTTTTACAAACATTGCTGGTTGAATTCAACGATGATAAATTATTGTCAACAATTTTATTTTCTTCATTTTGGAAACTTTTTTCTCTAGCTCGATTCCTAAGAAGACACTCCCAATTACATTCAACAGTCATAGTTCTAATATTAGTCGACCTTACTGACGGAAATTTACTTAAACGATTGTTTTTGAACATTAACATTAAATGATTTCTCATGTTATAATAATAGTAATTGACAGAGTGGGGCATAATATTAAAAAATATCGATGTTGCGAATGCTATTGCATATATTCCACAAGCAAGATTATTGTTTGGTTGTTGATCAACAGTTGTGAAAACTACTGGAGGTTTAAAAGGATATAATCTACTTGAATATTTCCTTTGATCTTCATTTAAACATCCTTCATTAAGACTATCATAAATATAAAGTCTCATTTCATCATAATAAGTGCAAATCCAATGACCTTTCTTGATAGGTCCACTAAAAAGTATTTGAATATGCTTTTTACCTTTTTCAATCGGACTAATAAATTCAAGCGTATAAAAATACAAAGTGCTTTGCATGCTAAAAGCAGAATTTGATTCCCTTCTCAATAATTTTTCGAATTCATCAATATGAGTATCATTTAACATTCCTCCTTCAGTAAGTATAATATTAAAATCTGTAACACTTAAATTAACAGTTCCTTCTTTGTTCGACATGATTTCTTTTAATTTATTGAAAAGATATCGCTTCTAAAAAATAGTTTTTCATAAAATTAATTAATTCAGAACACATGTAAATAATGTTACTATTGTCACATTTAACAGTAACTGGAATTTTTATTTTATCCTTTCTTATTAAAGATTATTAAGAATGTAAAGAATGTATCTTCATCTATTAATATTATTAATATTATTAAATATAAGTATATTTTTGGTAAATTTTTCTGTTTTGTATCTGTTAATCTAGTACCTCTTGACTAAATCTCTGTTTATCAAGTATCTGGTATCTCGTAATCACATGTTATTTTTAGTACATCTTTAATATTCATAAAGTTTTTTCCAAAATAATAACTAACTACCAAAATGTTAAAAAACAAAATGTTAAAAAATCAATAATTAAGATTTAAAAAAACAAATATTAATCAATATTAAATAATAATTATTACCACTATAATATAATTATGTACAAACATCAGAATTTAAAAAATCAATATTCTACATTTAGAAATCAAAATAACAGGCAAATGTCCTTTATTCCTTTAAACTTTAACTTTAATTAATTTAATGTATCCTTTAACTTTAAAACTTTAACTTTAATTAAATTAATGTATTTAACTTTAACCTTTAACTTTAATTAATAAAATTAATTAAATCCTTTAAATTAATAAATCAAATAATTCACACATTATATTTACAAACTCTTCCTAATAAATATATATACAAATAATATTAACAAAAAATTTAATTTGTATTTACATGTATTTTAATTTTAATACTTACGTACGTAACGTATGCAATGTACTTTAACTTTTTTCAAATGTACAAAAAAATTGCAACTTTTTTCAAATGTACAAAAAAACAAAACCACAAAATTCACAATCAACACTTTCAGAAAAAGATCACTCAGCAAATAACAGCCAATACTTCTTATCGAAACGATACACTTGTCACACTTTGCAAATGGCTGACAGTTGCTGACACTTGTAATATTTTGTAATTTTTCATACCAACCAAAAAAAACTATGCGTTTCACACTGAGGTAAGGTAACGTAGCGAACAAACAATTGTTTGGAAAAAAAGATGCGCGCGCAACAATTTTGAAGCGTCTAAAATGAATCATAAAATTAAATATATTTTATTATTAAAAAACTTTTCATTTATTACAAACCAAATCATAAATAAAAATTATTTTTATCTTAAACTACTTTTGGTTAACTTTTTGTTACACATTAAAATATTTAATATATGGCAACAACGCCCAATGTTTTTTTTCTAAATTCTTTCTAGCCTAAGACTTGCCACCAAGTAGCAAGCTTCGAAGCTGAAATATGACACTCCGATAAGCCGGACTTGTCAGCAAAAGTGCTTACATTCTTAAGCGTGCACCAGCACTAAACAAAAATGAAATTAATAAAATTCTCAATTTTGTCTCCAAAATTATTTTCTTGCAGAAGTTGAATTGATGAAATAAAACATCAAAATTATGGAATGTTGCGACAATGTTGCGAAGCCAAATGGCGATAACCAACATTGTAACAACATCGAAATTATGGAATGTTGCGGCACAAAATATGCATCAAAAAAAAAGGGAAAGAGGAAATAAAACCAAAATAATATCTGTCACAAATACGTGCACATGTGGTTGAATGATTATAATAACGCACACATGCACGGATTTCTCGGCATATAGTATACACCGATACTCTCACGGACTCCGTTCGTTATAGGATTCACAACGACATACGAACTTGCAGCCGCGCACACCAACACATGCTCCATGCTCGCCTCTACTCGCTGTTTTCCTCTGATAAAAACCCTCCCCTTTTCCCTCAGGCCCATAAGCTACGCTGCAATATAATAACAAACGCACGTGCGTTTTGACAGCTTGACCCTACAACAGGGGTGCTCAACCACTACAATTGGTTGATTTTACGCATCACTAATCAATCAACTTGTGATCGGAAATTACATACAACTAAACAACTCCACCAATTTAGTTAGCAATTCACACAGTTGTATGGTTGTTAATTAATTTAAACAACCATCACAATTGGGAATTGTTGTATTTAATAAAATGATGAAATTAATTTTCAGTAATTATAAGGAGTTATTTTCAGAAAAATATCAAATGACAGTCGTTTCCGTTCACACGAGGCTGTCTATGCATGCTAGAGTCAGCGAAAAATTGCAGCGTCCAATGGGCCGCGAATTCCTTCCTACTCCTGAAAATTAAAATTTCCTCGTTTGCAAAATTGTCCCACTCTGGAGGTAAAACAAGGACTAGAGGCTAGTCAAAATCTTTTAATTAATGCAGTACTACTTCTTGCTTCTCTCGAGCAACACCTCTCCTGGCTTTAGCTTGGTAAGTGTTGCGAGAAACAAGAACGCCGCGACTTAGCCCGTGTTCGAGTCGGACCCCCGTGTAAAACTTTTTAAGTATAACGCGAAAGGCGGACGAAAAAATCAAATCAAATTCTTCTAACCGACGGAGTCCATTGAGAATTGTGTCGGATGAAAATCGGCTGTAATTATTAAATTAATTATAGCAGATTTTTGTTTGTGTGAAAACCGGCCAGCCCGTGCGTGTAGCGCCTGCGCCGTTCCGATACAACGGCCTTAAATAAAAAAAATTTGTTTTAAATAATGTGACGTAGTAACTCCGTCAAATACATTTTCTTGTTATTTTGAATTTATAATTTTTACGCGTAACTTCGACTTCGAGTGTATGGGAGATGAAAACTCCCCTTTACGATTCGCTCGCGCGCATTGAAATCTAGCAGACGACAAAAAGTAGATATAAAAATAATAGTTGAATTTTGGTTGTCGTAGTAGTGACTTGAGAGGAGATTTATTAAGAGATTTATATTGAATTTATGTAAAGAGAAAGAAAATAAGTGAGGTTGAATAAATAAGAGTTGTAAAGTTGTATGACGTGTTATTAATTTTTAATAGTCCTATAAAGACGAAAGGATTAATAAACCAACAATAAGACGAGTAAGTAGAGTTTTGTTAAATGGTCGTGTCTCCTGAAATTAGATCTTCCCCTTTCTAATTTTTCCCGACGGAATCTCCTTTGAGATTGTTAATTTTGACTAGTGAGAAGTATTGACGAAAATTATTATTAATTACTAATTCTCTGTATTATTGTTTTTGTTAGTTTTTCGACAAATAAAACTAACTGGCGTCTAACATACCATGTTCGGTGTTGAATTTGATTTTTGACGACTAAGGGAATTAATAATCTATTTGGGATTTTGTATATTTTCAAAATTTATTATTAAAAGAACCGTCATAAAATTTGGCGCCCAACGTGGGGCACATTTGTTGGGAAATTTTTGAGACACGACTAAAATCATTATTTCATGAAATTAGACTTGTGAATTTTTGACTTGAAATTATTTTTGTGACATGTATTTTTGATTGGACTTGGGAGAGGAGAAGAATTTATATGTATTTCTATATTTGACTTGGGAGAGGAGGAGACTTACATATAAATTGTTCTTTTTATTGTATTTGACTTGGGAGAGGAGGAGATAATTGTGTAAAATGAAACATTTTTACACTTGAGAATATTAGTTGACGGCATGGCGAGAGACGCCATAACCTCAATTTAGACATTTTTTTTTTGAAGTTGAATATTTCGTGTAATGCCTGGACGATTTCAATAATTTTAATTTTTTAGAATCAGTGAATTTTTCTTTATTTTTCGCGAGTGATAAATAATTTTTGCCATTGTTATTTAAATAATTAGCCAACACGTGCTTGGTGTTGAATAAAATTATAATAGTCACGTGACATATAGCGCATGCGCGTAGTGATAATTTTTCGCATCATTTTTCAAATTCAGTTTCGTCATAGAAATTGGCGGTCAGTGGAAAATTTCGACTAGGGAAATTATTGCGCATGACAGAAATTAATCACGTAGGCTCGAAAATATCACTTATACAGAAATTGACAAGAGAAATTTGACTTGGGAAAGGAGATGAAAATTTCTGTCGCGAGACTGAAAACTTTAAAAGGGACCAGGGCCGTGTTAAATGGGAGACGTGCCCCCTTTTTGTTAGTAATTAACAAATTTTCAAAATTTTTATCCTTTTTAAGTTGAATAAGAATAGAATTAATTAAATAAATTATTGAATAGTTTCAGGACCGTATATAGTGTGTGTTAGGCCCTAAAAATTAATTTTTATCTTTAATGATTGAAAATTTTTCAAAATTTTTCTAAATTAAATTGAAATTAATTTATTTTGATTTGTGATAAAGCGTGTAAATTTAAAATTGCCCTAATTTAAAATCGACTAGGGTAATAAAACATTTTTTTTGACATTTGAAATTGTTTAAATTATTTTTTTTTACAATTGAAGTGGCTCACGCAATAGAGAAGATGATAGATTATAAAGAAAGAATGGCAATACTTTTAGATAGTCCCGAGATCAGAGATATCTGGACATCTATTATTGCCATGCCAGTAGGACAAATAGTGACAATGTTACTTGCAAAACAATTATCGATTGCAGGAACATTAGAAGTTTTGAGAGAAAGATTGTTCCGAATTGAATTAAGAACAATTTTTACAGATGAATTAGACATTCCTTTTTGCCAAGAATATGACTGTGGGAATTCAAGTAAAATTTTTCTTCTTGAAGCTTATACACCACCCAAGAAGGAAGAAATTCCCAATGTTTGCCAGACAAGGGGTACAGGAGTGACAAGTGATAGTGGTGAGGAAATTGACAGCCCTAAAATTATGAATTTAGGTAATTTGGGTGAAATTAACAAAAATCAAGAAACGTTAGCAAGGAGGGGGGAGAATAGTTTAATGTACAATAGACAAAGTCCCTTAAGTATGAGTCATACACCAGTAATGACTACAGCTAGTATCCCTACTACCTCGATTTTGACAACGACTTCCCATACACTTTCTTCACCAATTACTACAACGGTCATGACTACACCCCAGCCAATTATTTCGGCTACAATGGCACCAAATGTCATTAGTTTACAACAATCGGTTTCAAGACTCAGTATTAGTCCCGAAATTAGACAATTTATTAAATTAAATAAACAAATGACTAATACTCTTATACCTATCGATGAAAATAATGACTACATGGGATTAGGAAATAATTTTGAATGGCCACCAAATGACATGAACCCTCAATTAAAAAGAGAAAAAGTCCAACATTATTGTCAAAATCAGAATTTTGAAAATAATGACAAGATAGATGTTTCTCAACCCATTTAAAATAAAACAAGAGAAAGCAAATGCGATAGAAATATTCCTCAACCAGTACAGATAAATAAAAAAATTCTGTCCAAGGGGGGAATATCAAACAACGACAGTGATAGCGAAAATGACTCTGACAAACCCGACAAATTTTTGACTAGGGAAAAAAAGATTTCTCAAAACAAAGACAAGTACAAACGACGAACTAATAAAAAATATAAAGAAAAGAATGTACGAAGGACATTATTTACGGATTCATCAAGTGACTCTGACTCGGACATTTCTAGTGAATCGTCGTTAAAATCAGACAAAAGTATAGCAATTAATAGGTCAAAAACAATTAAAACGTTAATTAATTGGGATGTTAAATTTTCGGGAGATGACAATGCTGACCCTGAAGATTTCCTCAACAGACTAGAAGATTGCAAAGATTGTATGGTAATTGACGACGATGACTTAGTACATTCAATTCCCAGTATTTTAAAAGGACAAGCAAGTCGTTGGTATAGGACTATCAGACGAGAAATCGACACATGGAAGATGTTCAAGAGAGCTTTTCGACGTGAATTTCTAACAACAGTTGACGACGACGAGGTAATTGACGAACTCAGGGCTAGAACACAAGCAAAAGGAGAAAAGATTTCTTCATATTTGACAAGTTTAAGACTAATAATGGGACATTTAAAGAGACCATTATCAGTCAAGCAACAAGTTAAAATTGCTTACAAAGGCCTTACGCCTACTTACCGCAGGCAAGTTGACTCATCGAGTTTAGAATCACTGACTAAACTAGAAAAAAATTTACGACAATTTGAAAAAGTTAAAGACTTGGACGACAGATATGTTTCCCCACCATCGAAAGACAAAATGCGTTTTCCAGCCGCTGCATTCCATGGTACCAAGAAGGACGATAAGACACATGGGACCAATAAAAATGAAAAGAAAGTAGCAGCAATAGAAGACGAGGGAGTTGTCGAGACAAGTGAAGGAGAGAAGAAAAGTAAGAAGAAAAACGAAAAGAAGAAAAAGGACAAGAAGACAAAAGGGGAGAAGAAAGTTGAGAAAACTGACGAAAAAGTCGACGCTCTCAACCAAATGACCCCTACCACCAATATGACACCAACACCAACTCCAAATCCAGCCATGTTGTATGCAGCGATGATGGCAGGAAAATAGAAGAAGAAGCAGCAAAATAACAACTCCGTTAATACTGCTGCAGGTCAAACTGGTCCAACAAATAATGCAAGTGCACCAACCCCTTTTTATGGTGCATGTTTTTCTTGTCAGTCAGTGGGACATAGGGTGTCGGAATGTCCTTTAAAAATATGTTATGTGTGCCAACAACCTGGGCATATTGCAACACATTGCCCTAGCAGAGTAAAACAGACAGAAATCTGTCTAGTTTGCAAAACTCCGGGGGTAAATTTCTTGACTTGCCCAAATTGTATTAATGTGAGAAACGCTTTGGGAAACGGCCCATGGGGGGCGCAGTCACTGCCTGTACCCCCCACCAACCCCCCTCAGACCCAATAATTACTGTCTCTTTTGACAAAGAAAAAGTTACAGTAATTGGGAAAAATAGGGATAAATTAGACAAAACTAAAGGTTTAAATTCATTCCCTATTAATGAAGGTGCAACATGCAGTTGGGACATGGGTGACGAGATAGTAGACGACAAGAGTGGAGAGGTACCACTCATTTGGAAAGAGGATAAAATAGGAACTGAAGAATTAAATGAGAAAAACTCATTCAAACTATTGACATGGGATGACGGAGAGAGTAAGAAGGAGAAAGACTCATTTAATTTTTCATTTTGGAAAATTGAGGCCAAGAGTGGGGATATTGATCCACTCTATAAGCGGAGTTTAATTGAGGGGGTGAATGATACTGATAAAGGATCAGTATCAATGTTCCAAGGGGGGGAGAGGTTGTGAAGGGCACAACTGACCCATACCTTGATATTGACCAGGATGTAGACGGAAGCCGACTGGAAAATCGATATTTCTTTCGAATGCACATCGGAAACAATTCTTATGAGGCACTATTTGACCCTGGAGCGATGATATCCGTGATCAGCGACAGAGTGGCAGAGCCATATAGGAACCGACTACAGCCATGCAATACCTCAATAAGGAGTGCGATTGGTGGCAAGACAGAGACAGCAGGGTTGTTAAAACTGAATATAACAGTTGACGGACATTCAAAACAGTTTGACGTTAAAGTTCTCAGTTCAGTTACACAAGACATCATTCTGGGCATTGACTTTTGTAAAGCTTGGAATATGGAAGTTCAACTCGGACCTGGTCTCTGGAGAGTATTTGATGGTGATTGGCATGTATTCTGTGTCAAAGATGTTATCGAGGGCAAGGAAGAATTTTATGCTGAATGTGCTGGTATCTCTGCGTTAACGGACCAACAAAAAGATATTATTCAAGACCTGGTGAGAAAATTGGTACTACCGCCATCGGAAGAACTACCAATGACCAACTTAACTGAACATCACATCAGGGTAACTGACGAAACCCCTGTACAACACAGACAAAGACGTATGTCGCCAATAATGATTACTTGGTCCCAGAAAAATACAGCAGAACTGTATAAGAAAAAAGTAATCGAGCCATCATGCAGCAATTGGAGGACAGCTCCAGTTTTGACGCCTAGAGGGAATGGTGACTTTCGACAATGTTTGGACTTCAGAGACGTCAATAAGGTCACAATAAAGGACATGTACCCATTGCCGACTGTTGACTCTATTTTGGACAAATTGAGAAAAGCCAGATATATCTCAAAAATTGACTTGACGCTAGCCTATCACCAAATTCCATTATCCCAAGAGAGCAAAAAGTATACAGCTTTTGCTATCCCCGGATCAGGACTTTGGCAATACTGCCGAATGCCTTTTGGACTTGTGAATGCTTCGAGTACTTTTCAGAGACTAATTGACTCTCTTTTTGGACCAGAAGTTGAACCTTATGTGTTCGGATATCTTGATGATATCATCATCGTGACGGACAACTTTGACGAACATATAAGAAGATTGGAATTTGTATTAGAGGAACTGAGGAAAGCAAATCTGGCTGTTAATCCTGACAAGTGTGAATTTGGATGTTCACAACTCCGATATTTGGGATATTTATTAGACGAGGAAGGATTACGACCAGATCCAGAGAAGACAGAAGCAGTACGAAACTATCCACCACCTACAAATGTCAAACAACTAAGGAGATTTCTAGGAATGGTTGGATGGTACTCAAGATTCATCAAAAATGACAGTGAGATCAGATTGCCACTTTTTAAGATGCTGCATAAAGGACGACTATGGGAATGGGGAGACAAACAACAGGAAGCCTTCGACACTTTGAAAATAAAATTGACGACAGCACCAGTACTCGCTCGCCCCGACTTCAATTTGCCTTTCACAATCCAGTGTGATGCAAGTAGTTATGCCCTTGGCGCCGTTCTGACTCAGGAATTTGATGATGGAGAACATCCAGTGATGTATATCAGCCGTGTGTTGACCGGGGCTGAAAGGAACTATTCTGTGACTGAAAAGGAATGCCTAGCACTACTTTGGTCTATAAAAAAGTTCAGACCTTATATCGAAGGATATAAATTCAAGGCCATTACTGACCATTCAGCTTTGAAGTGGCTGAAGAATTTAAAGGATCCGACTGGAAGACTCGCAAAATGGGCTTTGGAGATGCAGAACTGGGACTTTGAGATTATTCACAGAAAGGGTGCATTAAACCAAGTTCCAGATGCATTATCAAGAATGACCGAAGATGACGAAATGATTGACTCATTCTATTCCATCTATGTGACACTTAGGAGTGGAGAAGACTTATGACAGGGTTGCAAGGGAATACTATTGGCCAGGAATCTGGAATGACGTACACAAGTTTGTCACTCATTGTGTAAAATGTCAATTACATAAAGTATCTCAAGCTGGACCTGTAGGAATGATGGAACAGAGAATAGTAGAGAGACCATGGGCAGTAGTTGCAGCTGACACGATGGAATTTCCACCAAGTAAAAGTAAATGCAAATATCTTGTTGTTTTTCAAGACCTGTTTTCGAGATGGATCGAACTGAAGCCATTAAGATCTGCAGATGGGAAATCAGTGACTAAGGCCTTCGAAGAATTAATCCTCTTCAGATGGGAAACTCCAGACTTTCTTTTGACTGACAACGGGAAAGAATACGACAACAAGACTCTTAAAGACACACTTGACGAATATGGGGTGAAGCATATTACAACACCACCATATCACCCTCAAGTTAGCTCCCAAATTTGAAGGCCCATTTGAAATTATTAAACAATTATCTCCTTCAGTTTTTGTATTAAGCACCCATGACAGTCGTAGAAGTCCAAAAATCCATGTTACAGACCTAAAGAAATACTCACCTAATTAAATTAATTGCAATTTTTATTAATTATTTTTAGGCTCTGACTATTTTTGACTTGGGTGGAGTTGTGACGTAATCCTGGCAGAGAAGGTTAAATCTATAGACAAAGGGAAGAGGAGAAGACAAGTAAATTTTCAATTTCGGCCATATTCCAATCAAACAATGATGTCACGACGAGGTTTAATGAGAAGAAGTTCTTTATCTAAACATCGACCTACTGAGGAATTTAAAATGCCGGAGGGTTATTCATCGTCACCATCTTTGTTAGACTTCCCAGTACATGACTCGGGGAATGGAAGGTCATTAGGCACTATACCTCGTCGGCCTCACGACAACTCAGGAAAATTGGACGAAGTGGAAATCAGTGGATTAGAAATTGTTGACCCAATCCAATTACCGAAAGCAACTATGGAGGACACCGTTTTAAAACGACAAGAGAGTGAAAGTTGGGAAGAATTTGGAAGTCGACTTGCAGTTGATGAAATTGACAGATTCGTCAAATTTCAAGACCCTAAATCTTCGGTTGCAGTGGAAAAATTGAAGGAGAAACAATCCGAGGAAATTAAGTTACGGAATCTAGTACTTAGGAAGGAAGACATAGTACATCCAACTGACGATGACGAAATTGTGCACCCTAGACCAATTACACCATCTGGTCCTCCAAATAGACCTGGGATGGACATGTTGACGACACGAGGGAGAGGAGTTGGAGAAAAGTTTTTTTCTCAAGGACAATACGAGGCTCTACCTAGGAAAACGACCGGGACCCTGTTTAACGACTTGGAATCAATTCCAACTGACCCTACTATTGATCCACCTCCTCGAGTATGCAACAACTGTTGGAGAAAGGGACATAACCGTTCCAAATGTCCAAAACCTGTCACAGAATCACATTGCGAAAACTGTGGAAGGAAATACCAAACAGTAGCCACGTGTCCCCGTTGTGCTAAAGGATATCGGAAGTTCCTGTTAGCACAAGCCCAGGGAAATTCGAATAAGGAGAAACTCTCACTGAAAGGAGACAAGGAAGAAGAAGAAGTGGAAAGACGTCCAACAACGTTTCAACGACAAGGAAACCCTCTATTACCTGCCATGTGGAAAGCGAAAATAAATTCCAGTGTGGGTAAGGATGGTTATGGTTCCCGTGGAAAGGCGTGGAACGTTCCGAAGACACCTTCGCCACCAACGACTAGACGCCCGATTTTATTTACTTCTGGAAAGCAATCAAAGGAGGAGGAAGCTGCTGAGGATCGGAAAAGATCAGACGATCTTGAATTGACCAGGGAAGGTGACAAAATTTCTAAATCATCTTGTAGTGACAATGATGACCTGCCACCTCCATATGAGTCGACCAGGGAGCAAGCGACACCTTTAGTAAAAGCGATCCAAGAAGTGACTATGGCAATGAGAGGTTTGCCCAGCGAAACGATTAACTTAGCGATTCAACAGTTAATCAAGGAACGACAAATGGAACTGGAGGGAAGATTACACAAGAAATAAGTGAAGTGTTGTGTTAAAGATAATAAGTTTAATCAAGACCTTGATATATTTTTTTTGGATTAATTAAAATTAAGTTTCCTTTTTTTTTGTTTGGACATTTTGAGAATTATTGAGATATTATTTTATTTTGTATTTTTACGTCGGATAAATGACGAGTGAATTATAGTAGTATTAATTTTTTTGTGTGTGTAAGACTTAAACCAAAGAGTTAGTTCAAGTCTTAGTGGGGAGCTTTGTGACGTAGTAACTCCGTCAAATACATTTTCTTGTTATTTTGAATTTATAATTTTTACGCGTAACTTCGACTTCGAGTGTATGGGAGATGAAAACTCCCCTTTACGATTCGCTCGCGCGCATTGAAATCTAGCAGACGACAAAAAGTAGATATAAAAATAATAGTTGAATTTTGGTTGTCGTAGTAGTGACTTGAGAGGAGATTTATTAAGAGATTTATATTGAATTTATGTAAAGAGAAAGAAAATAAGTGAGGTTGAATAAATAAGAGTTGTAAAGTTGTATGACGTGTTATTAATTTTTAATAGTCCTATAAAGACGAAAGGATTAATAAACCAACAATAAGACGAGTAAGTAGAGTTTTGTTAAATGGTCGTGTCTCCTGAAATTAGATCTTCCCCTTTCTAATTTTTCCCGACGGAATCTCCTTTGAGATTGTTAATTTTGACTAGTGAGAAGTATTGACGAAAATTATTATTAATTACTAATTCTCTGTATTATTGTTTTTGTTAGTTTTTCGACAAATAAAACTAACTGGCGTCTAACATACCATGTTCGGTGTTGAATTTGATTTTTGACGACTAAGGGAATTAATAATCTATTTGGGATTTTGTATATTTTCAAAATTTATTATTAAAAGAACCGTCATAATAAATAAATTTAAATCACAAAATTTCAAATTTTGTTTTGCTTGAAATAAAAGACTAAATCACGTTGTGTGCCAACAACAACGGAAGTTTGTTTCGCCCGACGGCAGCTGATTGTGACACCACTGTCGCCGGTAGAGTAAGTAGATGTATCGTTCTAAGTTTTCTTTCACCACATAAATAAACCTCTTTAACTTTCTTAACTAATTCTCTCTTTTATTTACCTTTACTCCTTACACAAACATCTCTTAGAAGCAGTCCGTAACTTTTAAAAGTGGAAAACGGATCCACAATTCAAACGATTTCCCCAAGGAATTCGGCAGCTTGGTGCCTCCCCAAAGCAGAATTTTAGAGCCATCTCAAAAGCTCGGTATTATTAAATAAATTAATTCTGGTTTGTAACACTTTTAGTTAATAAATAAATTTTAATTAATTTATTTTAATTTTAATTTTAAAAAAGAGAAAAATGAAAATTTAAAAGTGTGAGGTCAATATCATTATAAAATTCAGCCAATGAGGAACACTCATTATAAAATCAGCCAAAAATCAGCCAATGAGAAGAAAGTTCTACACTTGAAGTTAGCTGCTTTGACATCAGTAAGTAATGTCGTCTCGATTATATCCAATCAAAATAAAGGATTTTGAATTTTATCCAATCAAAATAAAGGAATAAAGGATTTTGAAAAAATAGCCAATCAAGAAAAAGTTCTACACTTGAAGTTAGTCGATCTTACGCACCTCGCTTTTAAGAAAGGATAGTATTAGCTATTTGCAATCCAAATATCAAGGAAAGCAAAAAATCCATGATATTGCCAAGTAGTCTTCTAATTTCAAAATCACGTGTGTCTGAAAGCAACAATTATGTTAAGTTTATATATATATTTTATTACATTTAATCTCGAGACACGTGAAATCCTTCTCGTAAAAAAAGATGTGAAGATTTTAGAATTTTATCTCTTAACAACATGGAGGATACCCGCAATAAAACACCAGCACGTTTACATTCAAGAGACTGCATTACTTCAAAATCATTCACCGAAACATCCCAATTAAAACGTTCTCGACACACTGTAACAATAGTATTCACAGCATCTTCAACTTTAATTTTCCAAAAAGCTATATAGAAAAATCCTAAATGTTCTTCAATTCGACGCAATCTACATGCTAATCCGTTTAATTTAGTAATGGAAGTATCGATAACATTGCTTTTAGAATCAGATGTTTCATTTCCACTATTAGAAAAATTTAATAAGGATAAATCAAAACTTTGAATGTAAAGAGTAAAGTCATCAAACTCATCACAAGGATTCTCATTACTTGCTCCAGGACAATTATCCGAAATATTATCCTCCATTTAAAATTATCACATTAATCACAATTAAAGAAGAAGGATTTCGACAATGTTTCAACAACATAACACCATTAAAATCCAATAAACAATACTCACTTAAAATCCTGAGATTTCCATTTATAGTGACAGAATTATCCCCTTCCTTGCGATCATCGTAAAGGACAGTAGAAGCAGAGGACGAATATTCTCCTTCCATGATAAAACAACAAAAAAAAAGGGAAATCTACGCAAAAAGTAACAAACTTCTAATAAAACGCGACCAACACTTTTAGAGCCCACGATGATGACTAAAGACGTCTTTAGATTGCACCTTGGAAGGGAAGACATGCCTATGTGATCACAAATTGATGACCCTAGACAAATTCCCAGATCATAGAGGGAGAAAAGAACAAAGTTCAGAAAAGATAAAAAATACTTACCTCAGAAAAACGGATAAAAGTTACACATCACGTCTCAGACAAAACACATCACAGGCACAATTTCATTATTTCAAAAACATGAACAGATCACATTACACCAAACACTTCTTATGTCACCATTTAATCAAAATAGAAATTCCATTGTAAAAATTAAATACTTTGTAAAATTCTTCGAAATTCAAAATTCATCGGGGCGATGAATAATCTAAGGAGGGAGGACTGTTACATCCCTAGATATAACCTTTTTGGTATATATATATATAATTTTTATAAATAGTTGTTATTATTGCAAATAAAATTAATATTTTATTTATTTTATTAATATTTTATTTTTTATGTTGTAAAATTTATCAAAAGAAACATAATTATAATTATAATATTGCATTATAATTAACAATTGTTTATGCATGTATATATATATATATATATATATATATATATATATATATATATATATATATATATATATATATATATATATATATATATATATATGGAATGAACATAGAAACCCTGTATGATAAATTAGTAAGTTGCACGAATAAGTTACCACCTAAGATAATTGAAGTTATAATCGACCGTGATCTAGAGCGGTGCGATAAGTGGTCGGCGGCCGGTTGATTACCTACTCTCATGGTAATTAATCTTCCGTCGTTCACTTATCATGAATCGCGACAAGTGATATGACTATTGTGACGTTGTCAATGGCCAGATCCGATTTTTAGAAAATCTGGATCGTCGCGCCACCTGTTGGAGAGATCCCCGAACCACGATACTCAATTATCATGGTAATTAGGAAAAGCTAGTGTCGCCGGCCGACCCACTAGTAATAGAGAAAGTAGGTCGCGCGGCTAGCTCACCGGGAAAAGTGATAGATGGCAGGGCCAGTACCGAAATTGAAAAAAAGGAAGAAGAAGACGAGCCACGTGCGGAGAAATCACGACGCTACAGGTGCCCTGTACTTTCACCGATATAACGGTTTTTGTGAGTTCGCCAGGCTATTGCCTTGTCAAACTAATTTCCGTTTTTCCGTTTTTCTTTTGTAAATCGAGCGTGTATTGTGTGCGTAGTGGTGTTACGCCACATTATCGTAACAAAAATTTTACAAAAATTTTATATTTTATTTATCATTAATTAAAAGCAATTAATGAAATGCATGCTTAGCATTTTGAAATCACGCAGAAAATGAACTCGGTTCAAAGACCGTAAGCCTTTTCTTCCGTCTGAAAGTACTATTTCAGCAATTAAATTGTTTTATTTTCATGACTTTCAGGTAAATCAATTAATGAAGGGCTATCATTTTTATTATTTTTATGATTTAAGAAACAACAACTACATAAGCAAATGAGTGTGTGTGTATACGTGTATATGTATATATATATGTTGCCTATTTTATTTAAAATAAAATGTAAAGGAAAAATTATTAACTATATTAGAATTAAAATAATAAAATACAATATATATATGTGTATATATATATATATATATACACGAAGAATAGACGTGAGGCTACACTCAACGCGTTGAGTGAAGACTTCCCGCGCTCCCCACGCTCCCCTTGACATTGTGCGAGAGAGAAAGAAGATTGTGTATAGCATCGAAGCGTTCTCTCTCAGGCATATTGTTCTTACAGAGTATTGCGTACTCTTTCTGTCCTGTAGCTCTTTCTCCCTCTTACCAATGGCGAATACTATTGTAATCGTCTTTTAAAAATTAAAATGCATCTTTTAATTCTTTAAATCTTTAAATACAGGGTGAATGATGGCCCAACCTTAATTAAAAATATTTATACAATTAACAATTATACGATATATAAAGATGGGAACGTTTAGGCTATTATTATTATTAATTCTATTATTATTTCTTTTCTTTCAAAAATATAATTTATCTCTCGTTTCCCTGTACCAACCTAGCTTATAAACCTTGCCCGCCATAAATTGCAAACTTGCGGAAGATTCCAATGCACATTAAAATAATTATTGACAAATGATTTAACGTTGGAATTGTAACAACCTTTTTTTTAGGGTTACAAAATAGAATGGAATTTCTATTTTGAAATGTCCATTATTTCCAACTTACATTAATCCTATTTTAAGAGATTAATTAAAAAAAATAAATAAATAAACAAATTAAAAATTGTTTCAATAATTAAAAGAATATTAAAAAGAAAATATTCTTTCTAAGAATACAAGAAAAAGGAATTTATTTCAACATAGTGCAATGAACCGATTCCACAAAATGCAAGTTCAGCAATTTTGGCATGGCAACAGGACCAACGCCCTGTCCCCACCTTTCCATATTTCTTAAGGAAGTAAAACTATATAAGCACATTAATTAGATATCTAAATTGTTCAGTTCGGTTGCCGCGACCCCCAGAGGCTAGACTCTGGCATCGGTGTAAAAGAAATTTCTTAAATCCTATAACGTTCCCGTCCGATACCGAGGATCCGAATTAATTGTGTGCTTACACGAATAATTCGGTCGGACGAAAATAAAAATACAAATTACTCCGAAGTCCACGGAGGCCATTTTCAAAATTTGAGAACAGTACGGTTTCCCACAGCACAGAGACTTGAACTCTGTCGGATTAAAATTTTTTTAAATTTCCTATAACGTTCCCGTCCGGTATACAGGATCCAAATTGATTGTATGCTTATACAAGCAATTTGGCCGGACGTAAAATAAAATTTTAAACACCTCGAAATCCGCGGGGTCGTCTCAAAAATTAAAATAGTGGGGAAATAAATTTAATAAAAATCCTTTCTTGTCAAAAGACCGGCCGGTTTCGGTTGTTGCCGCGTCCGCCCTGTTTTAATGGTTTGAGGAATTAACTTAGGAAATTGATTAAAGAAAATAGGGCCATCTCAAAAGCCCACGGTGTTTAAATATATTAATAATTATAATATATTTAATTACAAAATATTTTCTGTTTATAACAATTTTTCAAGGACAATAAATAGTGCGTATTGTGAAATCTTCGCCCGTCGGGAGAATTCTGGCGGTAGACTTAAGGTTCCAGAACGGGTAAGTAACTGTATCGTTCTGGCTAGTTTTACCCCATCCTCCTTTCTTTTATTGTTTGAGAGGCGGATGGATCCTTTCTTTAATTTACAATAAATCATAACTATTACTCTTAAATTTCTTTCTATTAATTTCCTATATTCTCTTTACCCCCCCCCCCCCCTTCCTAATAAATTTCTGAATTTTGGCAACTAGGAAACACGAATCCCAGTAAGTTAAACAGAGCTCACGCTCTGGCAGTTTGAATTCCTCCAACAAACTGGAAAATAGGGCCATCTCAAAAGCCCAAAATAATCATTATAGTTAAATCAACTATATTAATTATTTAAATATTTTCTCGTTCATAACAAACTGATGGTGGCAGCGGTGGGATTTTTCCTGACGTTGCTACCCCTCAGAATTTAAGGGAGGAATTTTCTTATAAGGGATTTCTATTTCCTTTCGAAATTTTCACTTAATAATTTCTTTCTTATTTTTAAATTTTCAAATTTCTCTATATCACCTCTTTCTTTCTAACAATGGGTATGTTGAAATAGAATTAAAAATTATTTTAATTCAATTTTGGGACCTTAATTGTAGATAGTCCGTGACGACAAGTCTCCGTGACTCGCTCACTGGAAGACAAGTCTCTGAAATTCTACTCTTAAAATAATCCTAAATAATACATTCCTTTTTGTGAGAGAATAAGAGTTTTTGGTTTATTTTAAGTAAATTCTCTAATTATTCTTTTTAAGTGAAATATAATTTTTTTTTCTTTTCTCAAAAAATTAAAAAAATTCAAACTAAACGTTTAATTTTAATTTTTAATTTTGTTATAGATAGTCCGTGACGACAAGTCTCCGTGATTCGCTCACTGGAAGACAAGTCTCCGAAATTCTATCACAAAATAATTCTAAAAATAATATATCACTCTATAAAAGGAATAAGGTGGTTTTTAATTTTTATTTTTCAATAAGTTCTCTAATTATTCTTTCTCAAGTATAATATATATATTTTTTTTTGCAAGTTAAAAATTCAAACTAGACGTTTTATTTTTAATTTTGTTGTAGATAGTCCGTGACGACAAGTCTCCGTGATTCGCTCACTGGAAGACAAGTCTCCGAAACTCTATTACAAAGTACTCAAAAATATAGTTTGTTTGTGAAGGAATAAGAAGAATTTTTGTCGCTATTAAAAATGACAATGTCGAGTAATTTTAAACAAACAGGAAAGAGAACTCGCAAAAAGAATAGTCAATTCATATTCCTTATGCAATTTCTTTAATCATTCTTTTTCAAATGAATGATTTGTTATAAGTTAAAATTAAAATTGTACGTTTAATTTGATTTTGTCGTAGATAGTCCGTGACGACAAGTCTCCGTGATACGCTCACTGGAAGACAAGTCTCCGAAATTCTATTATAAAATACTTAACAAATTATTTCATTTGCAAGAAATAAGGAAACTTGCAGAAAGATTAGACGTCAAAATAAAATCAAATATAACAATTTTAATCAAACCAATTATAAATGAAAAAGCTATAGAAATTTTAAACTCTGTCATCTCTTAGACAATTTTCCCTGCAACTTTTCATTTTCCAACTAACAATTTTCCTCTAATTTTTTCTTGGGAGAATTTCTTTTTTTTTGTATTTTGGACTTTTCTGTTTTAACACAGAATCAAAATTTAGAATCATATATTATGAAAGAATAAGTATTTTCTTGATTCTATTTCCATTTTTTTATCATGCATATTCCATGCAAGTTGCAAGGAATATTCCGCGGTGGCGATGAAAAATAATCACCAATTTAAAAATGGAATTAGAATCGGGAAAGAAGGGAAAATATTTTCCTTATATGCTTTTCCTTATTTTATTTTTTTTGTGTGCAAATGAATGAAATACCAGTTATAAACTAATTGGTTTAAACCAATTAGTTTATAATGCTCTCCAATTTGTCTCCAGGAATAATTTAATTATTCATAAAAAAAAAATATTTTTCTAATGGCAATATAAACGATAGAATATTAATTTTAAAAAAAAAAATACCGCAACTCCAATTTTATTCTTAAAAAAAAACAATTGAAAAGAAACCTGTCAATTTAGAATTCAGAAATATCTAATTTTATAAATATATATATATATATATATCAATTTAAAATTTTTGCAATTTTTAATTTAAAATTTCTTTGGTTCCTAAAAAAAGGGGTGTGATTTAAATTGTATAATTGTTTTCTTATTTTCTCTATTAAATGCAAGAAAGTCTTTGTCATCATTCTTCACGTATCAGGTTACAAAGAAAGACGTGTTACTCTTTATATGCGAGTACACTAGGTCACACTATGTCCTTGTAATTAGAATCTTTCCGCATAATTTTTAAGAAATACTCTAATACAACTAATAGTAAATAACAATCTGTTAAATTATCTTTTTTTTTATTTCAATTTTTTTTTCTTGAAAATTAATATTTCAATATAATAAAACTAAAAATTTAATTTTATTATTATTTTTTTTTACTAACAATTAATAAATGTTTTTTTTTATTAATGGAAAAGAAAAACAGTTACAACAAAAATTAAAATATTTGTGATTCTTTCAAAGGATTTAAGAATCATGATAAATCAAAACATCAACCTCGAAATAAAATTAAGTCAATCAAATTATAATATCGGCTAAACTGTAAATAATTTTTTTTTTACATATATATTATAAATAATAATCGATAAGTAAATAAATATAAATAAAAGTAAAACTTAATTGTACAAATAACAATAAAACAAGATAATCGATATTACATAAAAGAAAAATATATAATAATAATAAATAATATAATCAATAAATATATTAAAAAAATTTTTTTTTTTCAAATGAAAAAGGACATGATAGTAAAACTTACCATCTAAGTTCGGGTGGATGGCTAGTTTATATTATTTCTACAATCACTAATTAAATTATAATTATAAATTTAATAAATTAAGTAAAAATAAAAAAAAATAAAATATATATATATAGTAGAATTCTTAGGATAGAAGTTTTAGTATATAAAAAAAAAAAATATATGTGTAAATAAAATTATAATAAACAATAATAAAAAAAATTATTATTAATATAATTATTATCATTTAGAAGAAAAAAAAAAAAAAAAAAAAAAAAAAGCTAAATAAGTAATTTAACAAAAGTGAATTTATAAAATATTATTTTAATTTATTCCTATATGTAAATAATTGAATTTAGTTAAAAATAAGTTTTATTAAAATTATAGTTAAACGATATGATTTTTAGCATTAATTGCAATTAATTTTCAACATTTTTATTTTATTAATTTCCCAATTAATAAATTTTCAACAATAACAATAAGATGTACAATATAAAAATATTAAATTTATTAATACAATAAATAATATGCTATGTATTAGTAATGATAACACAATAATTAACTAATTAATTAATTCTAATATGTTTAACATGTAGATTTAGTAATGAAATAATTACATTAACAAATAAACAGATTAATAAACAATTATAAATAAAATTTATTTAAGTAAAATAAATAAATAATTAATGATTTAATGTTATGGTTATAAATAATATTTAATAAATATGGTATTAAAAATATATGCATATTATTAAACAAATAATTGTCTCTTGACCTTGCATTTTTTTTTAATTTTAGATCATAATCAACAAAACAAAATTTGAAGCTTTTAATTGTACTTATTTAAATATATATATGAGAAATAATTGATTTTAGTTAAAATAAAATCTAGTAATATGACCCTAGCCGTTATTGACATATTTGTTTGGAGATTAAAAATTTAAATATTAAAGGTTGTCGTAATTGGTTGTTGGTTGTTGTTTTTGTTTTTCTCTTGCATCATAATTATTTTTATATTAAAATCTAGAATTTTATTCCCTCTCTTAAATCATAACTAATCAAAATTGGTATGACGTTAATTATTATCGAACAATTTGTTTCATTTTAAGATAGTATTAAGCCTTAATTTTCTTAAAGTTTTAAATGATTTGATGGATTCTTAACAAATAATTTCAAATCTAGAAAGACCTCTTTAAAACAAATGAATAAATAAGTTAAATGAGAAAAGTTACAATTTATATACTAATGTGTGTACTAACATAAAGACGTGGGATCATGAATTAAACACGTCAGCAGAATTGCAAAAATAAAAGAGACTACTATATTTATTTCAAGAATTCACCTGAAGGTTACACTAGAATACTTGAATGTCAATTCTTATAAAATACATTAATATAGTTCCACAATTTTTTTTTTGTGTTGTTTAAAGTTTCGTTAAAATAAGACATTGATATAAAATAATTTTTATTGCTTATTTAATACTTATAAAACACGTTGCCTGATTATACATGTCCCAGCCAACCTTATTTTAACACCCCAACCAAACGGTGTTCAATTCCACAGCCCATCTCTAAAAAAAAAGGGGAGAGAAAGCAACATTAAAGAAAGAAAAACTCGTATATTAATTTTTCAAGTAGTTAGTATATTTGTTACTCACTGTTTCCCAGCGATGACGCAATAAGGTTAATTCTTCCCAATCTTTTTCATACTCCTGTATAAAAATCAATTCAATCGCCGGGTTTACAGGGCGGTATCCCCGACGCCGTGGAATTGCATAAATATGACAATAATCGCTGAAATAGAACAGAAAGTAAGGTACAAATATATATAGATTAACATTTTATTAAAATAAATGTAATATTAAATTGATTTTTTTTTTCTCTCGATTTTTGGGGGACGTGTATAGAGTGTTTTTCTTTTGCCTTTTGTGTGCGTCTTCCAGGGGTCGGTTGAGTTAATTTATTAAATAATTGTGGAAGAATTTACTAAATATTTAATAAACGTATTACTTACAATTGGGAGATATTTACGCCCAACGGACCAATGACTTTCTCCATTTGCTCTGATTGCGGAATGGCAATCACTGATGGAAATATGAATGACGAGGGACACCAATAATTCCTCGTCTCATAACGTTGTCCCCATACCCAACGATATTCTTGTGTCCAAGTGTAATCCTCTTGGGCACAGGGAGTCCCTTTGGACGCCTCTTCGTCCAAGGGCCAACAATAATGCCAATCAGCCCTAGGAGGTGCCTCTTTCCAGTGTGAGACAGTTACATGAACACTAAAAAAAAATTTCAGTTTGTGTCTTATACATATTGTAATAATGGAAATGATCTATTAACCATAAAATTGATTTCCTTTAAATCATGTTCTTAATCGTTATCAGAAAATAATTTTTTGTAAAGCTTTTAGAAATAATTATCTTGTTTATAAATGGTTTAACAATTAATAATAATAATAAAAAAAAAAATTTTTTTTAATTATTAATCCTAACGAAATATTAACAATCTTGGACAATTATGATAATATAACTAAATTACAATTACTAATAAAATACTTATAGTAAAAGAAATCAAAAAAAAAAAAAAAGAGAAAAAAAAAAAAAAAATTTTTTTTTTGCTAAATGGTTGTTTTGAGAATATAAATGTTTAACTTCATTAAGGACAAATGTGAATTCAAAATAATAAAACCAGAACTTGTTAGTAAATTATACCTCGGTTTTCAGAACTAATTTAATTAATGCTTTAATTTTTTTTTTACAAACATCAAATAGAAAGAGAACATAAGTAAACTTACCCACGTTCGCCATTCCGGATTCTGGTTTGCAGCTTCTGTTGAATTTCTGCTTGTTTAAATGACAGCAAAGAATCACTATCAGTCACATTATTTCGAACTAACTCCAATGCAGTCATTGCAGCGGAAAATTCAAATACATTTACACTTTCCATTTTTATTATTATTCTTTTCTCACCTTCTTGTTTGAGAACTCTTTCAGTACTAAAAGGATGTAACGATAATGCGCTTCAAGTTGGGGCTCAGGATCATATTTTTGCAACACGGCAGAAATTTTCTTCTCGAAATCTTAGTATTCAACAATATATAAAGAACATATAATATATACACATCCACTCTTTTAATATCATTATTTAAAAATTGCTTAAATTTTATCTCCTTTTCTATTCTGGAAACAAATTTACAGGAATATTCCGCGGTGGCGAAAAAGAAATGTATAAATTTCGATTAAAATATAATTTTTATTAATAATCTTATTGCTCCTTTATATTCTTTTCTCCTCAAAATTTAAAATCAATTTTAATTAATTAAATTAATAATTAATATTTTTATGACTTCTTTTCCACCTTTGTTATAAAGGTTATGAAAGAAAGTAGTCAATTATTTATAGCAATTTTGCCGCCTGCATTTGAGAGAATTAAGGATGGGTCAAACTAATGGTCATTTTTTTTTTAAATTAGGGGACACTTACGGAAAGGCAGGTAAAGGTTACTTGGTGTTACATCATAATCATCCCCGCATAAAAGTACCGTAATTACAAATACCCTATAAAGATGAGTGATTAAAAGAATGACTTTTCTCATTTCTTTCTCTTGTATGATGAAAATAACGCGCTAAAATAAGTAATTTTAATAACACAATGTAAATGAAATTTAATCTCATCAAATATATTAAATTTGGAGTATTCTTTGAGACAAAATGGAGAGCTATGTTTTCATTTGCAATATATCTTTTTTTAATTTTTTTTTATAGCAGGAATGTTGTTTATTTTATAATAAATAATATTCTTGCCTCTCGACGTGACGAATACAATTGACGAATACAATTAACGAATACAACATAACGAAACGTGACTCACTAAAGACTCTGAACATAACCTAACAATATAAGACAAAATTCATAAACCATTTTATTTAAAGAAGAAACTTGTGACAGGAGTTATCCGCGGTGGTGATGTAAACATCACTTTTAACCGTGGATGAATCTTGATACTTTTTGTGCCCAATTTCAGACCAAAGTTATAAATATATATATATAATCAGTTAATATTCACAGTTGACCAAGACATACATACGAATACATGAAAACAACTAAGAAATTCCTGACAAGTAATAACAAAATAATGGTTGCCAATTTTAACCATTATTTTCCACTGAAACTATTATTAACAATTTTTGTCTAAATTTTAGGTCTAAATAAAATTGATGACGCAACTTCTATTCCCAATTTGACAGACATAATTTCGAATATTTATATTCAGATGAATGAGAAAATCAAGGGCCAATTCAACAAAATTTAAAAAAAAAAAAACCAGAAGTGGATCGTCATCAGTCACTCAAAACCCACTGGTGAAGGAGTCCTTTTCTTCTTCTTTCCTTTTTTTTTTTATCAACGAACCTAATTCGATTGCTATTTGGTAAATGAGACAAGATAACACACCTCAAATAAATGTATCTTTCTTTTCTGATAGATAGTAGATAACACAATGAGACAAAAATTCTCTTATTCTTATTTTATTTATATGTTAAACATTTAAAATTCGTTCGACGTGTGTTATCAGTTAAAAGGGAAAATTAATGTTTACGCATCTAAATTACTAAATTAATTGTCTAAATTAAATTCAATTATTTCACGTAAACAATATTGTAAATCTTATAAAATTTTCCAGACTAAAATATAAATTATTTAGAAAGGGGTATAAACTTAAAATACACATACTAAAAAAAAAACAATTATTAAAATTATCCTCTTTCTAAATAAATAAATAAACTTCTCCGATGCCTTAAATTTACAGTATAACCTGCCGAAGTGCAACTCGATATTTTTAATTTTTTTTGGTACAACAGAATTTATAAAATTACAACATTTCAAAACTAAGTGAAAATGATTCTTGTTGGACATTATTAATTATAAAAACTATTTAAAGTAGCGTTGCATTCCGACAGGTCCGATTGTAATCGTTTTTGAGAAAACATAAGATTGTAATCTTGAATCGATGAATATATTTTATATTATGTATTAAGGATGAGAGTAATGATTTTCTTTAAATTAAGGTATCCTGTTATAAAGCATTAAGTGTTTATTTTAAACTTCCACTGGTAAAATGGATAGGTTAAACAAAATTAGTGATATACTTAATTTAAGGTGGATTTTTACTGTTTTTGTATGTGTGATTTTGAAAACATGCATGAGATAAATTTTTTTCTTTAACACAGATGATTAACAAACAAATAAACAAAAAATCAAATTGTTATTCAAAGCTCACATTCAACTATTGTTCTACGATAAAACTACAAATTTAAATATAAAAGAAAAACATTTATCACATGAAGTATTTATGCGTTTCCTGAAAGACATGAAACTTATGTCATAACCCAAGTTCATTTTCATTGCGACTTGTTTTCGGGGACGAAAAACGGAATTTCCACGGTGGTTTGTTACGCCACATTATCGTAACAAAAATTTTACAAAAATTTTATATTTTATTTATCATTAATTAAAAGCAATTAATGAAATGCATGCTTAGCATTTTGAAATCACGCAGAAAATGAACTCGGTTCAAAGACCGTAAGCCTTTTCTTCCGTCTGAAAGTACTATTTCAGCAATTAAATTGTTTTATTTTCATGACTTTCAGGTAAATCAATTAATGAAGGGCTATCATTTTTATTATTTTTATGATTTAAGAAACAACAACTACATAAGCAAATGAGTGTGTGTGTATACGTGTATATGTATATATATATGTTGCCTATTTTATTTAAAATAAAATGTAAAGGAAAAATTATTAACTATATTAGAATTAAAATAATAAAATACAATATATATATGTGTATATATATATATATATATACACGAAGAATAGACGTGAGGCTACACTCAACGCGTTGAGTGAAGACTTCCCGCGCTCCCCACGCTCCCCTTGACATTGTGCGAGAGAGAAAGAAGATTGTGTATAGCATCGAAGCGTTCTCTCTCAGGCATATTGTTCTTACAGAGTATTGCGTACTCTTTCTGTCCTGTAGCTCTTTCTCCCTCTTACCAATGGCGAATACTATTGTAATCGTCTTTTAAAAATTAAAATGCATCTTTTAATTCTTTAAATCTTTAAATACAGGGTGAATGATGGCCCAACCTTAATTAAAAATATTTATACAATTAACAATTATACGATATATAAAGATGGGAACGTTTAGGCTATTATTATTATTAATTCTATTATTATTTCTTTTCTTTCAAAAATATAATTTATCTCTCGTTTCCCTGTACCAACCTAGCTTATAAACCTTGCCCGCCATAAATTGCAAACTTGCGGAAGATTCCAATGCACATTAAAATAATTATTGACAAATGATTTAACGTTGGAATTGTAACAACCTTTTTTTTAGGGTTACAAAATAGAATGGAATTTCTATTTTGAAATGTCCATTATTTCCAACTTACATTAATCCTATTTTAAGAGATTAATTAAAAAAAATAAATAAATAAACAAATTAAAAATTGTTTCAATAATTAAAAGAATATTAAAAAGAAAATATTCTTTCTAAGAATACAAGAAAAAGGAATTTATTTCAACATAGTGCAATGAACCGATTCCACAAAATGCAAGTTCAGCAATTTTGGCATGGCAACAGGACCAACGCCCTGTCCCCACCTTTCCATATTTCTTAAGGAAGTAAAACTATATAAGCACATTAATTAGATATCTAAATTGTTCAGTTCGGTTGCCGCGACCCCCAGAGGCTAGACTCTGGCATCGGTGTAAAAGAAATTTCTTAAATCCTATAACGTTCCCGTCCGATACCGAGGATCCGAATTAATTGTGTGCTTACACGAATAATTCGGTCGGACGAAAATAAAAATACAAATTACTCCGAAGTCCACGGAGGCCATTTTCAAAATTTGAGAACAGTACGGTTTCCCACAGCACAGAGACTTGAACTCTGTCGGATTAAAATTTTTTTAAATTTCCTATAACGTTCCCGTCCGGTATACAGGATCCAAATTGATTGTATGCTTATACAAGCAATTTGGCCGGACGTAAAATAAAATTTTAAACACCTCGAAATCCGCGGGGTCGTCTCAAAAATTAAAATAGTGGGGAAATAAATTTAATAAAAATCCTTTCTTGTCAAAAGACCGGCCGGTTTCGGTTGTTGCCGCGTCCGCCCTGTTTTAATGGTTTGAGGAATTAACTTAGGAAATTGATTAAAGAAAATAGGGCCATCTCAAAAGCCCACGGTGTTTAAATATATTAATAATTATAATATATTTAATTACAAAATATTTTCTGTTTATAACAATTTTTCAAGGACAATAAATAGTGCGTATTGTGAAATCTTCGCCCGTCGGGAGAATTCTGGCGGTAGACTTAAGGTTCCAGAACGGGTAAGTAACTGTATCGTTCTGGCTAGTTTTACCCCATCCTCCTTTCTTTTATTGTTTGAGAGGCGGATGGATCCTTTCTTTAATTTACAATAAATCATAACTATTACTCTTAAATTTCTTTCTATTAATTTCCTATATTCTCTTTACCCCCCCCCCTTCCTAATAAATTTCTGAATTTTGGCAACTAGGAAACACGAATCCCAGTAAGTTAAACAGAGCTCACGCTCTGGCAGTTTGAATTCCTCCAACAAACTGGAAAATAGGGCCATCTCAAAAGCCCAAAATAATCATTATAGTTAAATCAACTATATTAATTATTTAAATATTTTCTCGTTCGTAACAGTGGAGAGAAAGAGTGAAGTGTGTACTCAAAAATAATAAATAAATTAGATTTGAACTGTGAGTTCACGGTGTAGTGTGTAATTTGTAAATTTTGGATTCCTACTCCTTGCTGTTCCTTCTAAACCTTTTGAGGACGAGCCTGGAAGAACCAGAGGGAGAGCCAAAGTTGGAGACCAAAAGGAGGAACACCGTGGGTAAGTCGTTTTTGACGATACTGTGCCAGTCGTGTCTCGCCGTTGGCAATTTCTGCTTGCCAATTGTCGAGCAGAATTCCCTCTGAGTGAGAGAGAAACTCAGAGGTGTTGAATTGTTGTGAGTTGAGCCGAGTCGAAATTAAATTTTATTAATTAATCTTAAAATTAATTGGCGCCTGACGGCGAAATTTATTGCTATAAATTTCTATTTATTTTCTTATGTTGAATGCGTCGGATTTTGCCTGACGTAAGCAGAACTTTGGACAATAATATCAATTGTTCAAATTAAAACGTCACAAAATTTGGCGCCCAACGTGGGGCCAGGCTCGAACCGAGACACGACTAAAATTTATTGATTGCCAGAATATTTTTCTCTGTGTATTATTGTGATCATATTGCCAGAATTTTGAATTTTCAAAATTGTAATAGCCAGACAAGATTATTTGTTCTTGCCAAGAAAAGTCAAAATTTCCATTGCCAAATTGTTTATTAATTTACTTTGCTAATGCCCAAATTTATTCATTCATAATTTATGAGTAAATTATTGCCAAAAATCGTGCAAATTAAAATTGTAGAGTGCCTTTGCCATTTAATTTGAAAAATTTCCTTTTCTTTTGAGACTATAAAAATTCCCTGCCGTGATAAAAATTAAACTCAACAATTAAAATTTTTTTTGTTTGTCGAAGGCCAGTTTTGTGAGAAAATTCCGAGTAAAATTCCCAAAAACTTGTGCAAAATCAAAAATTTTCCCCAAAATTTTATGCCGAGCACATGTTAGACCGGAAATAAAATTCGAATTAGTCACGTGACTGTAAATAGTGCGCCGGACGGTCGAGAGAAACGACGCGCCGGGATATTTAAAAATTTCGACAGCCGAGAGAAAGTTGCGCGCGCCAGGAAATAGTGGCCTAGTAGTAGTAGTAATAGCGGCTACACAGAGAGAGAGAGAACAAGAAGAAGAGGCAGAGGGAGAGTCGAATCACCAGTCCGCCAGAAATTTAAAAATTTTAAAGGGGGCCCTCCTTGAGTAGTCACGTCCTTGCTTCAAGACAGCACAGTGCTGTATATACTAATTGCGCACCCCCCTGAAAATTTAAAAATTTTCAGACCTAGAAAATTTTTCCTTTAAAATTTCTTTTGAAATGACAAAGGCAATTGACGAGATGCAGGATTACAAGAGACGCATGAGCGAATTAATTGAAGTACCATGCGTACGCCGAGCATGGGAAAAAATTAAAATCATGCAAGTTGGCCAGATAGTGACGAATTTATTGAGACACCAATTGTGTATCAGTGGTTCGCCACAAGTTTTGAAAGAGAGGCTATTGCGAGCGGAAATGAGATTAGCACTAAACGACGGTAGTGATGTGCCATTTTGCGATCGGTATGACTTAGGAAATTCCGACAAAATCTTTTTGTTGGAAGCGTTCCCGGAGCCAGAAATGGAAAAATTTCCATTTGTGAATTACCGCAGGGGTGGCCAGATGTCATCGTCAGATGACGAAACATCAGACAGCGGGGCGAGTCAGGTCATCGAGCGTATTAGTGCCAGGAAAACCCTAGGGAGTGGGGGAAGTAGAACCAAAAATGGAGCATCGTACAGTAGACCCAGTCCGACCAGCGTTGCGTCCACCCCAAATTTTACACCCACAACCCCAGTCATGAGAACAGCCAGCATGACGACGTTTTCCCCCATCACTACCAGTGCTCAAATGAGTATGACAACGAGCACGATCATGACAGCGCCCCACACTATTCAATCGGCTACAATGGGACCTAGCGTACAAACCATGCGAGATTCGGTAGTGAGGTTAGGCTTATCTCCCGAAATTGAGAGGCTAGCAGCTTATGCTGAGAAAATGGACAGACAGTATTCGGGAGGGGGCTGGGAATGGCAACAAAGCCAATGTAGGGCCGCAGTCAGGGACGGATTTAAATTGACCCATCATCAAGAATCCAGAATTGTGTCCCCCCAAAGAAAACAGCCAGTAGCCGAGACCTCACACTCACATCACATTAACGAGAGAGTGAGGCCCACACCTGCCCCTAGAAACCAGTCAAGCCGGAGTAGTGTGAGTGACGTTAGTGTCACTCATTGAAGAGTGCCGAAAAATGGAGAGCCGATCACGGAACTTGAAAATAATGAGAGCGCGAATAGTAGAAGGAGTAAAAGAGACAAGGTAGAGAGACGAATCGAGTATGATGATAGCGAGGAGAGCCGTGGAAGTGAAAAGTGTAGTTGTGAGAGTAGAAGCGAAAACCGAGTGAGTATAAAAAGCGAACGAAAGGAGAGAAGAACACGAAAGCCGAAGAAAGCCGCAAAGGAGAGCCGAAGATCAATCTCAGATGACTCTACGAGTGAGTCCGAATCAACTTGGTTGTGGTCGACGATGATGATGTCATAGACGAATTAAAAGCCAGGACTCAGGGCAAGGGAGAGAAAATTTCCCCATACCTGACAAGTTTTCGACTAATATTAGGTCACATGAAACGACCTTTGAGCCAGAAACAACAAATCAAGGTGGCCTACAAAGGCCTGACTCCAGCCTACCGACGCCAACTGGATAGACTGCAGTTCGAGTCATTGAGCCGGATGGAGAAGATCCTAAGGAACTACGAGAAGGCAAAGGACTTGGACGAAAGATATGCCCCGCCCCCACCTAAGGAAAAGATGCGTTTTCCGTCAGCGGCCGTAAAAGAAAGGAAGAGTGGACACAAACACGTAAAGAGCGAAAAAGTGGCCGCCTTGGAGAAAGAGCCTGAGTCGAGTAAAAGCGATCACTCCACAAAAGCCGATAAGCCGAAGAAAAAGAAGAAGAGCCCAAAAAGTAAGAAAGAGAAAAACAAGCCAGAAGAAAAGAGTGTTGAGGCCATCAGTCCAGCAACACCGAATCAGAAGCCAGCAATGGTCCAGGGTCAAGTTGTCAGTACAGCGCCACCACCAGCAGTACAAATGCCAATACAATTCGCGTACCCAATGGTTTATCCAGGGATGTTTCCACCTGGAATAAAACCAAATTACCCCAGGCCAAATGGTTCTAAAGGACCCAAGCCGGGGCAACATGGTACACAAGCCCAAAATACCACTAAAGAATTCGTCGGGGCATGTTTCCACTGCCAGACAGTAGGACACCGAGCCAAAGACTGCCCGCAGAGAACTTGTTTCTCTTGTCAACAACAAGGACATTACGCCAATCAATGTCCTCTGAAGCTAGTACAATCACAAGCGTGTTTAGTGTGCAAAAGACCGGGGTGCAATTTCCTAAACTGCCCAAACTGTATGGCAGTAAGAGCCGCGATGGGAAACGGTATATGGGGGGCACAGAACAGCGCTGTACCCCCCTCCAATAAAATCGGACAATAGGAAACAGTAGTGTAGAGAGCTTACCTGGGATACTTATTGGACAGAGAAGGTCTGAGGCCAGACCTGAGTAAGACAGAGCCAGTAAGGAACTATCCAGAGCCTAAGAACGTTAGACAACTTAGACGTTTCTTAGTCATGGTAGGGTGGTACTCTCGCTTCATCCAAAACGACAGCGAGATTAAGATACCATTGCTGAAATTGCTACACAAAGGCCGAAGGTGGGAATGGGAGGACGAGCAACAAGAAGCTTTTGAACAGCTTAAGCAAAAGCTGTCAACCGCGCCAGTATTGGCCCGCCCTGACTTTACGAAGAAGTTCACCATTCAGTGTGACGCCAGTTATTACGCCATTGGAGCCGTACTGGCACAGGAGTTCGAAGACGGAGAACACCCGATAGTCTACATCAGCCAAGTCCTAACAGAGCCAGAGAGAAACTACAGTGTGACAGAAAAGGAATGCCTGTCACTACTGTCGTCGATCAAGAAGTTCAGGCCGTACATTGAAGGGTACAAATTCCACGTGATTACGGATCACAGTGCCCTGAGATGACTAAGGAAATTGAAAGATCCAACAGGCCGATTAGCCAGGTGGGCCCTGGAAATGCAGCAGTGGGACTTCGACATAGTTCACAGACGAGGTGCACAACATCATGTCCCTGATGCATTGTCCAGACTGCAAGAAGACGAAGAAGAGTCAGTAGCCGCGTTTGACTCCATTGAGGACCAATGGTACATCAAACGCCGTGAGTTGGTGAACCAACATCCTCAGAGGTTCCCAAGGTGGATCGTAGAGAACGAAAACCTATATCGGCATAGAAGTGACCCACTTTTATTGCCGATAAACGGAGACGAGGATGGTTGGAAGTTAGTGGTGCCAGAAGAGTACAGAACCCGAGTGATGGAAGATGGACACGCCCAAGCTTCGGCCGGACACTTGGGTATTGAGAAAACCTACGACAGAATAGCACGAGAGTACTATTGGCCAGGCATCTGGAACGATGTACACAACTATGTGACTCATTGCCTCCAGTGTCAATTGCATAAGGTGTCTCAAACCGGACCAGTCGGACTAATGGGCCAGAGGATCGTCGAGAGACCATGGGCCGTAGTAGCCGCAGACACGATGGAGTTCCCACCGAGTAAGAGCCAGTGCAAGTACCTGGTGGTGTTCCAGGACTTGTTCTCGAGGTGGATAGAGGTGAAGCCACTGAGGTCAGCAGACGGGAAGTCGGTAGCCAGAGCATTTGAGGAGTTGGTCCTATTTAGATGGGAAACACCAGAGTACTTGTTGACCGACTACGGTAAGGAATTTGACAACAAACTTCTCAAGTCAGTACTTGAGGAATATGGAGTCAAACATATCACGACACCACCGTACCAACCACAAGCCAACCCAGTCGAGAGAAGTAACAGGACCCTAAAAACTATGATCTCCACCTTTATTGGTGCCGATCATAGGAATTGGGATTTGCATGTTCACGAATTCCGTCACGCCGTGAACACAGCAACTCAAGCGGCAACGAAAACGTCCCCAGCGTTTTTAAATTATGGAAGGCACCCGAAGCCAGTGAAGAGCCTGCGAAGAGAAGTAGAGAGTAAGAGAAAAGTAGTTAGAATAGAGCCGGAAGAATGGATAGATAAAGTCAAGCGACTAGACGCGTTAAGAGACATGGTAGCCAGACACATTGACAAGGAACGGGTAAGACAAGCTAAATATTATGATAAATGTAGGAGAGACGTAATCTTCAAAGTAGGTGACTTAGTGTTGCGAAAAAGCCATAAGTTGTCTAGCGGAACACAAAAATTTGCGACAAAACTAGCGCTGAAATATGAAGGTCCATTTAAGATCATCGAGGTCCGTTCACCAACGGTTTTCATCATACAAGATGATCAAAGCAAACGAGTCCCGAAAGTTCACATCACCGACCTAAAACCATACTTACCTATCCCAAATTTGTAACATGTTATACGTCCGCTACAAATTAATAAAATTGTTTTAGATCGAGAGGAGAGCCGGAGAAGGAGAAGGTGGGCCAGTAAGAGAAAGGAGAGACAGAGAAGAGCCATGCCATACACACCGCCAGGGAGCCGTAGAGCCAGAGAGAGGGGTGGACGGCAGCCAGAGGAAATGGGGCGAGAACGAGCCAGAATGGAGAGAAGGGGACGAACACAGTCCAGACATCGTCCGTTCCCGGAATTCAGCGAAGGAGATGCCAGTACGGAGGGTCCGTCATACCTCTCGTTCCCAATTACCGAGGGGGCATCAACAGAGCCGTTAATGGTCCGACCCATGGCCCGAGGAGAAGAAGTAGGAGAGCCAGAGGAGAGCCAAAGAAGTCCTGATCTCGAGGAAGAAGAGGGTGCCGTAGGTGGAGAGATTGGCCTAGTAGTGCCAACCACGGAATGGGCTGATCTCAGTGCCTTGGAAGCCGAACTGGAGAAACCGAAAACAAATCGAAGACCTGATGGGGCCGAGATAGTGGTGCCTTACCGCTGGCCGGCAGATCAACGCCCTGGCGAGAGCATGGAGGCGTATGAGAGTCGACTAGCCGAATTCGAACTAGATCGATTCCTACGCCTCCAGGAACCACTAACGTCAGTTGCCCTAGAAAAGATCAGGGCCAAACAACGTAGGGAGATAGAAAAAAGGAAAGAACCAGCCCTACGAAAAGAGGACATGGAGAGCCAAGAACCAGCGGTGAGAGCTCAACGTTCTCATTCTCCCCACCCAGGACCACCAACTAAGAGGGCCGAAGGGACAGGAACACGACCTAAGGAGACAGAGAAAGGGAGACATATAGAAAGGAAGCCCGAAAGAAACCAGGTTGCAAAACCAAGAAGAAATGGGGTCATCTTCGGGGGCCTAAAGGAAATCGAAACGTCGGAGGTTCTGGATCCGCCTCCCTATGGCTGCTTCAATTGCTGGAGACGCGGACTTAAGGACATGATCCAAGGCCCAAAACATCCCCGGCTCTTGATTTTCAGCAAGTTCCCATGGGCTATAGTCGATTACGAATCTAAAATTTATATAATTTAAAATCAACATTCTAACTACCGTAAACTGGGGCTATTAGGAACAGATTTCAACTTTAAAGTCTTGCAACTTTTTTGTGTATTGAAATATTGCCTTAATTTTTTGTTTCTTTTCTTGATCTTGGCGAGCACATTGAAGGGTTAAATAATTGCCTTGATAAAAGCTGGAATTTTAAACAAAAAAAAAAGAAAAAGACGCTTTTTTCGAAATTATAAAATGGGGCTATTAGGAACAAGGCGTTAAAAACCATTTAAATGTATTTAAATCAAATGATTTAAATGATTTAAAAACGATTGAAACGATTGAAACGATTTAAATGTATTTTAAATCAAAGATGTTATTTTTTATTGCTCGGAAGCAAACACAGAATATAAAACAAATGTAAAAACAAAACTAAAAGAGCGAATGTGTGTTTTAAACGTTGCTGGTTTTATAGTAGAGGTCGATGATGGAATCACTAGTCGTTTTTGCGACTTGTCGGTACCAACACTCTTTTACAATTTCGAACCATCTTTGAACACAAAAAACCAAATTAGGTGATAAAAAACAAAAGAAATTACGAAAAACTTACGTTTTGACAACACACTTTAACAATTCGGAAGACATAATTATGTTTCTTATATACCCGCCGTTTGTGAATTTTGGTTTTTGTTTCTAAAATCTTACTGTAAATACAAAATAAACGTATTTATTACTTAGTGAACTTAATAAAGTTTACCATAAGAAATCCTATTAATAAAAAACAATCACTTTGAGATGTTAAAAATGAAACAACTTACATCAGCAATCAAATGTTTTCCACGTTTGAAACTTCACTAAAACACATTAAGTCACTTACAAGCTACTATTGTTTACAAAATATTTAATAATCACAATTATTGCATTGAAAAGTGTTGCCAGTTACCGCAGTAACAATTTTTCAAAAGCAAGTAACACAATTTATCGATAAACGGCGCCGATAGCATCAACTCCACCCGAAAACAGAATTTTGTTCCTAATAGCCCCAGTTTACGGTACCAATAATAAAAAGGGGGATATATATGGGTGATTCTCCACAAAGTGGTAACTTTTGAATATGTTAAAAATTTTTTTTTAATTCAATTTTTTGGAAATTTTTTATTTAGATCTTTTTAATAAAGCTTGAGAATGATTATTTTATAGATATTTGAGCTTAATTCTTTCTTTAGTTTTATATACAAACAATTTAAAAATTTGTAATTTAAAGTTTAAATAATTTATTTGAAAAAGTTAATTTTCGACTGTTAATAATTATAAATAGTGTAAATAAGCAAATAATTACTTTAAACTGCTTTAATTAATAAATAAATAATATTTTTACTCATACCTGTTATTGAAATTACATGTTTTGATACAGGTTAATCGAGTTTAATAATATTCATTCAAAAAAACAAAACACTTCCATTACGCGAAACGAAATTAGGAACTGGAGTTTACAGGAACTGGAGTTTACAAATCAAAGAAAAAAATTCATTAAAACCGTAAAAATTTATAAAAATAAACAATTTTTGCAGATTATTAAAGAGATTTGCTTACTCTAAATCACTATTTTTTTTATTTTTTTTATACATTTAGAATTCGGTAATTCTGGCGGAACTGGAGTTTACATACCATTTAAAATACGCTATAAAATAATAGTAACTTTTGTAGTTTTAAATCTAAAAATTATATTTCTTTTTGCAAATTTAACATAAATACAACTTATTAACTTAAAAATATTAATGGCAAATAAAATCGCACTAAAAAAGGGAACAAAATTAATGAAAATCAATGAAATTGTAAACTCCAGTTCCAAATAAAAAAAGAGTGAGGAAAATATTAAAAAATATTTTTACACAGATTTGTTAATGGAAATTAGAAAACGACACACAAAAACTTAGTTTTTGAGATAAACTTTCGAATAGAATAAATGAAAAAACGTTTAAAATAAAGTTTGTGCAAAATAAAACATATTAAACTTCATGATTCATGTGTGGAAAAACGACAAATGTGCATTTTTTGAACATTTGCAATTGAATTACAACTTTTGTTTTAAATTAAAATTTTTTTTCGATTATGATATTACTAAAAACATATTGAAGATTAATTATGCAAAAGGTTAAAGTAGATTAGATAACAATTTTTCAAGTTATTAAATAGGGAACAGTGGGGAAGCAAAAGTGACCACTGAATGAAGAATCACCCATATATATAATTTCCTTATGAAGTAAGTGATAAAATTTTTTTTGTTTGATATTAAAACCTATAGCTTATACAATAAAATTTTAGATTTCTGTCCGCTTTTTACTTATTCCATTCTGTTCTCCAATTCAGCCAAAATTCTCCGAGCGCGTACGCAGGCATAAACCTTGTCTAGGACAAGTTGCTCCTCCTTGGAGGGGCCTCTAATCTGTTTTTCAGTTGCCTCATTCTCCTCTTCGTACATGTATGACAACACTTTCTGTTTCAAATCTTCTAGGCCCTCGCTCTCAAGGACGCGCAACATCATCCCCATTTTATTCTCCCTTCCCTTTTCAGACAGAGGCTCATTTACACCTGTAAATACCGCGGACCCGAGAATAAGAGGAAGAATAGACATAATTTGGGATGTCGTTTTTTTCTGTCGTGGATTAGACATCGTAAGAGAGATTGATAAGAACTACACAAAAGCAATAAAAAAAAATATATATATATATATTTTTTTAAAAATTACACACACAAATAACGCTAAAATGTTCTCCGCAAAATTTAAAACCTTTCAAAAGAAAATTTTTTTATTTTTCAAAATAATGTTCTTGATAATAATGTCCATGTATTAATTTCACACACTATATTACTGAAATTAAATTTCGCAAAAGAAAATTTCAAATTTAATTAAATTAATAAAAAATTAATTTAATTTGATTTTAATTTTTAAATTTCTCGCTCGCGAGACAAAGAACAACTAGAAGGTTAGTAGATCTTAGTAAGGCTCACGTTTCACCAGAGCAAGATAAGCACTCATACATTTTTACTAAGACACCTATGTTAATTTATGTTTAAAAGAAGCCTGAATTTGAAAAAAGTAATTAAAATCTAGAGAAACAAATATATGTGACGCTCCACGAGAAAAGGGACCTTAGCTGCAAAAAAATTAATTTTGAGTTATTTATATCATTCCGTACTTTTTGAGTTGCTCTTTCATATACAAAAGGCAAAAATAATTTCTACTTACGGTTTTTTTTGTTATCAATGTTTAAAAATGAACCTTTTGAGTGTTTACACCCGGTTGTTTAGAAAATCAGCCCCTCTACTTTCTAACACAACTACACAGGTTATGTACGTACAACTTATGCGCTTCGTGTAACATGGATAACTATCAATGTGAAGTGAGTAGTGGGACTGACTTTCAATGAAACGTCTTGACCAATCAGAGTGGTTCCACTTTAAATGCCTCTCCTGCAAAATTCGTCTGTAAGTCATAAGGTCCCTTTTCTCGTGGAGCGTCACATATGTATTCTTTAATGTGACCATTGTTTAATATTAGATTAAAGCAAAAGTACTATAATTCTATGTCAAAAAATCAATGTATTAACAGCGTTATTTCGATTAGCACGAAATTAATAAATATTCAGTTGAGAGCATAAACAAATTTTGGGGACAAAATAATAAGAATTTGGCGGTGGATTGTTACGAAGAAAAATATAATTCGACAGCATTGTATGATAAAATAATTCTTTCGACATCGGAGCTCGCTACAATGTAGAGAGCCTTGATGCCGGACACCCGACACCCCGATAAGAATTTCCGCGTCAGCCCTGATGTTATATTATGGTATAATATAATTGTAATATGTATGTGTATGTGCGGCATATGTATGTATTTTGCTGCTGTTGTACAATATAATTAAAGCTCGCGGCAATATTACGAAGCAAAATGGGCGATAAGTAATATTGTCGCGTGTATTGAACAAATGCGGGCGTTGCGGCAACGTTATATATGAAGTTTACTAACGAAAATTAACATTGCAGCAACAAAGTACCAAATAATTTTATATTTATAATGGAAAATATATAAAAATGGCACAATATTGCAGCCTAATTGTTGGAAAAGAAAATTTAAAAATCATATGAAAAGTAAGAGCGTTGATCATAGTGTTTGTGCATGTGCCCGGATGGCTACGGCAACACATACACAAGCGCGGACTTGCTGGTTACGAGAACCAACACAATCACGGACCTGTCGGTTGTTGGTGAACTCTGCCACCGACCACGCGCTACAGACACCAATACATGCGTGTCTCATTATAGCGTCAACTCGTTGTTTGATCCTCTCGAGAACCTTCCATTTTCCCCGCCGGCCCATAAGCTGCGAATCACATCATCACAACAAAAGCACGTGCGTTTCAACAGCTGACTCAGTGACATAAGATGCTTAAAATGCACCTTGCTTTCAGTATATGTAGATTGCAAGATTAAAGGAAGTATTATTGGTCTTATAGCTAAACATTTTAATTCAGCTATGCTGTTTTTAAAATGACTGAGGACTATAAGTTGCAATTATATATGTATTATATTTTAATGCATTATACCTGCATATATGTAGGGGTAATATAATTACAAAAAAAATAATTATTATATTGGAACGTTATAACTAGGAATTATAATTATATTATTCAAATTAATATAATAAAATAAACAATAATATAGTTATACAATATTTCTTAGTTAAGAAAAAAAATAATAATTTACGAAAATGATCAAATTTCAGACTATTTCCGTTCTCCCGAAACTGTCGTGAGAATCTAAATTGACAGCAAAACGCAACGTCCAATGGGCCGCGTATTCTCCCTTACTCCTAAAATCAGAAAATTCTTAGTTAACAAAATTGTCCCACTTTGGAGGCAAAGCAAGGACTAGAGGCTAGTCGAAAATTTTCAATTAACGCAGTACAACTTCTTGACTCTTCCGAGCAACACCTCTCCTGGCTTTAGCCTGACAAGTGTTGCGAGAATTCAAGAACGACGAGACTAAGTCCGTCTGCGCGTCGGACCCCCGTGTAGAACCAGCGAAATATCTGGTATAATACGAAAGGCGGACGATAAAGTTAATAGAACCTTCTAACCGACGAAGTCCGTGTGAAGTTATAGTTGGGTGCAGATCGGGATAAATAGATTAATTTTGCTTCTCCTGATTTTTGTCTCTGACTGGCCAGTCCGTGCGTGTACCACCTGCGCCCTCCCGGTATAGTGGCTCGCAACGTAGTTTTCAAACTTAAAAATTAGAACAATAAGAACAAAGTTGATTGTAAACAACGAAGATAAAATTGTTTTGCCCGACGTTAACCAGAGTACATCAACGTGGCGTCGGTAGTTTGTAAGTAGAACTGTATCGTTCCATTTATATTAATACAACTAACTTTTCTTTTCTTCCAACACATTAAATTGTATTTTACACATTTAATTAACTGAATAAATTACGCATTTTTGTGAATCAATTTTTTTTATATACTTACCTTTAGTCAAAACTTCTTTCTTTCGCAAATTTACAAACACTTACAGCAGAAACGGTTTCTTCTAAAAGTAGGATTACGACCCCACACAATTAAACAGGGCCTTGAAGACCCTGGCAGCTTGGTGCCTCCCCAAACCGACTTTAAATAAGAGCCATCTCAAAAGCTCGAGTAAAAGGAACAACATAAATTTATTAAATAATAATTGAAGCTATCACTCGGCAAATTTATAATAATAAAGTTGAAATTATCGATCACTCCGAGTCAGGTTGAAAAAAATATAACAAATTATATATTTTTTTTTATTTTACGTTTTAACGGCACAGCCGTCCTCATCAGAAACTAAAATTTTATTATAAACAATTATTAAATGAAATTACATAAACAAAGCGAAAAATGTTTTACAAAATACATTTTGAAACGTATTCATTCTATAGAATCTAATACTCAAAAAAATAATGTTAATTCATTTTTATATAGTAGACAACCTAAAGTTTTTTTACCATATGTTCAAGACTTATATGAGAGAACGTCCGAAACACTTAGAAAATATAATATTTTATCTGTTCCTACTAATAACCATGATTTTAGTCACAATTTAATGAAAAAAGGCAAGGATAAAAATATAAAATCCGAAACAACTAATGTTGTTTATAAAATTCAATGCAAAAATTGTACCGCATCGTATGTTGGTGAAACTAAAAGAATGGTAGGGGTACGAATTAATGAACACAAGAATTCAAAAGTCGGTGTCACTGCAACTCATAGAAGTTCACTTAATCATAATTTTGACTAGGAAAGATTTCATATACTTGACAAAGAAACTAATGAAAGCAAACGCCTAATTTCTGAAATGATTCATATTAATTTGCAAAAGAATTCGATAAACAAAAAGGATGACACTCAAAATCTTAGTAACTGTTATATACATTTTCTTAACGATAAGAAATATTTGTGATTTCCACTGTTTAATCGTACTGTAACGTTTCCTATTTATTATTACTTATTGTAATTAGTTTAATGACCTTTCTATTATTTATCATTGACAGACTGTGTAATAGTTTTATATTTGATAAGTGTCAAGTAGCAATTTGCGTTGATCAGAACGACAAATTTTCAGATGTTTAATATTATTTATTCTTTTTAAAAATATTTTTACTGGTAAAAGAAATTTTAATAATTTTTTTCATTTATGTATTTTTTATTTGTATTGTTTATTTTGTAAAACATTTTTCGTTTTGTTTATGTAATTTCATTTAATATTTGTTTATAATAAAATTTTAGTTTCTGATGAGGACGGCTATGCCGTTGAAACGTAAAATAAAAAAAAATATTAAATTTGTTATATTTTTTTTCAACCTGACTCGGAGTGATCGATAATTTCAACTTTATTATTATAAATTTATTATTTTGGTTTAAAACAATAAATTAAATTCTATAAATAATATTAATTCCTCACTGTCTTTCAATTTAAAAATATTTATTGTAATATATACTTACTTTTAAATTTTTTGAAGTTTTCTTCACTTAATCCTTTAAATATGTAGTAAAAGCAATGACAAATATCAAGAATAATAAATATAAAAAATAAAATGTTTGAAAATTAAATTTTAAGCTTTTCTGAAAAAAAATTTAATTTTTTGAATGATGATGACGATGGTAATAACAATGATGATAAGCGAATGGACTAAATTATTATTAAAAATTACTATAGGATATTTTTGGATATTTTTCTTTCATAAATAATTAAAACACATGATCAAGATTTTTTTACATTATTTATTTATTTTATAAAGTATATCAAATTGTTTTTTGAAAAAACTACAATTTCTGAAATCATTACACTTTTTAAATCAAGAAATTAAACATTTTGAAAAACAAAATTATACTTTTTAATATTTAAAAAAAGAAAATTTAAATTTAAAGTTTTATTAACCCCTTCGCAGTCAAGACCAAAATCTTATATGTGGGCTCAAAATGTCAACAACTTTTTAGAAAACTAAAATTTGCGCAAACGAGACTATTGTAATTGAAGTCGCTGATTACGAATCCGACATCAGTTACAATATTTCCTTTAATATTATTCATTACAATATTTCGATTTTTTAATATACCTTCTTCTTCTTTTCTAATTGCCTGAAACGTCTTGGTCAGTTTGCAAACTGCCTAGGCAGTTGACTAAATGACTAATTGAATTCATTTAAAAACAGTCATTCTACTAACTTCCAGCGGTTGGCCAACTGCCTAGGCAGTTTGCCTACTGCCGAATTATGCTATCTGCCTACAACATATACACGTCATCGACTGCCAAGAGGTTAAGAAAAACCTTCAAATTTTAAACATTTTTTTTAAATATTACAAATTCAAAATTAGTAAAACATTTTTTTTAAAATGAACATATTGTTCTCTTTTACAAGACGAGTGGTGACTCCACCGTTGATAGTTATAATATTTATGTCATACAGATCACTTCCAGCATTACTTATATTGTATACTGTAATCGCATTATTGCATATCTCTAACATAGAACTTCGTTCCATGCAGTACATCCACTTTACCGGAATTTTAATGTTGTGTTCAATGCGTATATATTCCGATCTGAAACAAAGTAACAAAATATTTCTTTGAAATTTATTCCAAAAACTTTTATTTTCAAAAATGATTGAATATTTAACTAATTAATCTTTGTCCAAAGCAATGAAATTTTTTTTTAAATTGAGATTTTTAAAAATTTTTTCTACTTTAAAAAAACAAACAAAGTTTCAATATGCACAAACTTTTTTGTTTTTAAAAAAAAATTGAAAATTTTGTTAAAAAGTTCAGAAAAATATTCTTGTTTTAATTATTTTTACATTAAAAAACAAAGATAAAGTATTTACATAACTTTTTTTAACAAAAACACAATCAAAAAGTTTTTTCAAATATTAAAAAAAAAATTTTTACATTAAAAAACACTTTCTTATAATAATAACAAAAACAAAATCAAAAAAATAATTCAGTGAAATCGAGAAATTTTTTTTTTAAATTGAGAAATATTCTTTCTTTATTTTTTACATTAAAAACAAAGATTCAGTTCTAAAACAACTGTTTTTTTTGTTTTTGAGCAGAAAAATCATAAGGCTATTTTTTTAAAATATTGAAAAAAGCTATTTTTTAAAAATTTTGTTTTTAATTGAATCATGAATTTCGTAAAAGGTTTAACTCTAAAAATCGTAAGAATCCTTTTCGCTGTTTATTGTTATGTAAAAATGACACTTACGGTTTTCAGAGTTAATAATTTTTTTAAAAAATAACTATTTTTTAAACAAAATAAAAGTAAAAAGATATTTGCATAGTTATTTTCAATTAAACTTACTCGTTAATTTCAAAAATTGAAAAAATAATTTTTTCTGCATTAAAAAACAACAAAGATTGAACATTCACACTAATATTTTTGAACCAAACAAAATAGAATTACTCTGATCTAAAAGAACTTTTTATTGGTCTTGAGAAACGAAAAAACTTGAAAGAAATAAACTTACTCATTAAAAACTGGAGAAGTTGATCTTCCTGCTTGTCCCATTTTGCTTTCAAATTGGATTCTTCTTCTTCTTTGAACCTAACAGAAAATTAAAAAAATTTTGAGTTGAATAACACTTGTAGAATAAATTAATTATATCTAATGTAGTAAAATATTTTTCTTTCTTTTTAAACAATAACTCTAGTTAAAATAAAACACTTCTTTTTTCTTAAAATATTTCACTATATTATTTAAATTTTTTTTCATAGTTGTGAAACTAAACACTTTCTTTAAAATTAATAATTTAAATTAAATAATTAAATGAAATATTTAATTAATATATATTTTATCAGATGTTAACTTTGAACAATATTTGAAAATCACCTTTTGAGTTTCTTAGCTGGCGTTGAACTGGTGCAAAGTGGGTGCTCTTCTGCTTGAGTGGGGTAACCTCCCCCAATATGCCTTTGTCTTGTTGACAAATTTTAACGAATCTCGATCCAGGATAAGATCTGATGATTCTCCCACCATCAAATTCCGAAGTCCAGGATGGGAGGTTATTTTGACTTTCAAGTTTTGAGAATCTTTGAAACTGTGGAGCCACTTCAAATAAACTATGTATTGAGTTACAAATTTTTATCTTCTATATAGCCCCATGGAAGCGTATTAGATGAATTCGGTAGAAGTTGCTGCTTATCATCCAACCAACTCAATACAACTTTGTTTTGTCTTACAGTGTGAACTTTATGTTTCCGGCTTTGAATTAAGAATTAAGTTTTAATCAAATTTTTTTGACAATTTAGAGAATGCTTGTAATCGTCAAATGTTATTGTTTATAAAGTCCCTTTTTTCACACCTTTTGCCTTTTTTTTCTCTTTATCATCCTCAAAAATTTTAAATGTATACAATTTTGATCTCAATCCAATAAATTCCTCCATTATTTTACCACAACATTCATCCTTCATTAACCCCAATACTTTTTCATTACAAAGAGGTAGACCGAAGACATTGTTTGGAGATAATCTGAAGTATCAAATTTATCTATGTCTCTCTTCATGAATTGATAAAAATCAGGGACTTTAATTTCATAAATTAAACTATCCGTATCGGTGTAGAGTAATTTTGCCTTGTCTTCGAAATTTTTTTTATATAATTATAATAAAAATCATAAGTTATAATTTTCGATACATCCAAAACTGTTAAACCAGTGTAAATTGATTTATTAAATGTTATTTTTAATCTGTTCATTTCAATGATGACCATATCTTCGTCAAATATAGTGCAGCTATGGAAATTTGGTTTCCCTATGAGTGACCTTGCACCATACGGCCCCTCCCATTTTGTAATTAATCGAACGTCTTTGTATTTGCGCACGTTCTCCATGGTTTTACCATATACGGAGTTGTTCATTAATTTATAAAAATTCTTCTAAAACTCGTTTAAAGATTTTTTTCACATTTCCGTATTTAAATCGATGTAAGATTTTAACCATGGCATCTGTTTAAATGTTAAAACCCGATGAATTTTGGACACTTTCATTCCTAAGCTCAAATATAATTCTAAATTTCTGTAATGTACAACGTACTGTTTTTTAGAATAAAGCGTTGTCATTAACTTAGAAATTTTGCATTTTGAGTGAGGTGGTACAAAGTGCTCAGGACACAAGGGAAAATCCTTATAAAAATTATGTAATTCTACAGGATATTCAAAATCGACTTTGAGAATATAGCCGACTGATGAATCATCGGCTACATTGACGTAATCAATTTTAGAAATATCCTTTACCCACTGAAAATCTTCATAAGGCAAAAATTTAGACATAGCTGCACCATATCGATTATTTATATCAAAAAACATTATGTATGATTTTTCTATAGATGAATCAAATTTCGAGCCCATATATCTATTATGAGCTTTTGAATGTCTATTAGAACATTGTGAGACATTACCTCTGATACCTGATTCAATAAATAGTAACATTTCTGGATCAGTTAATAATTCGAGTTTTATTTCTGTGTATTTTAACATGGCGTCAAAAGCAAGTCCTGGAGCAGTGTAGTAGTGTAAGGGATTCAATTTATAAGTAGAAATACAGGTTTTTCGAAAATATCGGACAAAAGAAGAACATCTGTTTGGAGATAAAGATCTGAATATTGCCCTAAAGTTTATAAATTAAAAGTTTGCCATACATTTTCCGCATGTAAATAATCTTCATCTGAAATTGATTCATTGCTTAATTTTGAGAAAAATGCATCTTTTGGAGGAAGAGATTCTTTATCTAATTTTGACCATGCATCAATGTATTCGTATGGGAATATACCTTTTCTTGTTAATAATTTAAATTCATCTTCATTATTGCAGTGCTGTTTTGTAATTTGTTTGTTATTCGCTGTTAAGTATGATGCTAATTTTTCCAAACTGCTCGGCATAAAGCGAAAAGAATCAATAAATCGAAATTTAATTCTCGTTTCGTCAACGTCTTTTGTAAAAGAAATATATTTCTCCTTATTAATTGACCGCGATAAAGATTTGTTTTCGTTAGTGACTCATCAAAACTGCAATTTAAATTATACGCTACACTTGTCGAAACATGCTTTTGAACGTTGCAAGTATTCATGTTTGTCTCCGCAATTGGTTCCAATAGACATTCTGTATCTGCATAAATTACGAAAGGAACAGGACCTTTATGACGATAATTTTTAAATGCCAAAGAGTTATGTTTTTTACTAGGCAAAATTACTTTACACTTATTCTTTTCCTCACAGCCAATCTATGTCTTTTGTATGAACTTTCTACAACAAAATGACATAAACATCTATCACATATTAAAATACGATGTTCATTTTTTGATATTTGTGAATTAATTAAACGTGATAAATTTTTAATTAATGTAAAATGGTAGATTGGTTTTGTTCCATAATTTTCATTTGTTTAAATCATTAATAAATGTACAACTTTAAAAATTGGATTACTTTTACTTAAATAAAATAAAACAATTTCTACTTTATTTTTTTATCATCATTTTCGTCTAAAGCATAAATATTGATTCTTAAATCATTAATTTTCTCAAATTTTTTTATATCATTGAAGCTGATTGGAAATTCAATCCCATCGTATTTTAACACGTTCCTATAGTGGGGATAAAAATAAAGACGAGAAACGTGATCTCTAGCGGGATGTAAAGCTGCTGTTACACATCAAAGAAAACAAAAGCGATAATTGTTTTCAATATTAACTACAGCTTTCTTATTTCTTTAACTTTATTAATTATTAAATATTTCTAATCCTCCAAAAAATGTCTCAAATCTTTATGATTTAAATTTATTACTGACCCTGTTTGTATCCTGTTTTCAAAAGCATTCTCTAAATCTTGCCATTGAATTCGATTAATATTCTCTTCTTCATTCTCTGCCGATAAACGTCCACCACTTTTTATTAACAGATGTCTAAATTTTTCTTGGAATGCTTTAAGAAGTCCTAAAGATGCAACCACACTTTGCTTTTCGTTCACTAACAAGTTTTCTCCATTTTCACGCAAATATTTTTTCACTTTCAAAATACTGACACTATTTAAGTTCAATAATTTTTGACACTCTGCAGGACATGGTCCTTCTTCTCTTTCACTAATTAATTGATGAGCTTCCTTTGCACATGTCATAAATGTTTTACAAATTTCTGGATTCATTTTTTCACTATTACCGTTCTGATGTCTCAACAAGAAATGATACCTTTTTTAAACATTGTCTTTACTCCCACCTTGATTCATATAGCTACAAAACACCTTCTCAAGGATTGATTCTCCCACCCCTTTTGAAAATTAATACACTAACCCCTTTTTGAATTGATAAAAATGACGTCTAAACAAACAATTAAAATTTGCAGACAATGACTAACTTATAATAGATAAATAATAATAGACAAATAATAATAATAATAATAGATAAATAATTGATATTGATAAATAATACACCCCCCTTAATCGAGGTCAGGGGCATTCCCCTCCCCCTCCCTACCCCCTCACACGGATACTCACCAACACTGACTAATGCTCACACATCATGTGGTTTTCCATCTTAGTTTCTTTTAAATGATATTACGGAAGGAATAAAAAATAATAATTTCATTATTAGGTATTGAAAGTAAGTAAATTAAAGAATTTTTGCAACTTTTATCAGTGAAAGTACAAAATTTAATATTATTAATTACTGTATTTTTATAAAATTTATTAACAAAAATTTTTATTTTAACAATTGAATTTCAGTAGAAGTGTAAATTAGGAACGGCGCATACATACTCAAAACCGTTCTTTAATACAGAGTGCACACATACTTTTGCAATACTGCTTGTACATATTACACAATTCTCAACATTCGTGTTTACAATTTCTTGAATCATTTCACAAGAATTTTTAAAATTGTTCTTAGTTTCAATTTTTTTACAATAGTATATTCCGTTTCATTGCATGGATCGACTATAAAATTAATTAACTTTACATAATTACCATCATACAATTGTGCAAAACAGTTACTGGAACGTTTATTTTTTCTCTCTGACGAAGTATATACACAATTCTGCTTAACAATCTTTCTATACATTACAGCTTGTTCAGAGAGGCATAATATTTTAACTACAAATTTATCTACGGGATATGTTGTACAGAAGTGCCGAATTTAATTTAAATAAAAAGACATTTTAGCTAATGTTTTACCAATATTTTTACAAAACATTTTAACAGAGTGTGAACAGTTTGCTTTTAGAATATCCGTCAAAAGTAAATAAGTATATTTTAGGCTTATTCGTCTACAAATCTGATGATGTACCCCTTTATCAGCATGAATAACTTTTATTTAGTTTGTGACTTTTTTTGCTAAATTTACGATCTCTGGACTGTTGATTCTTGTGATTGTTCTGTCCTAACCTCACTTTGAACTCTAATGTTTTGGTACGGTTACTAACGGATATTTTTGAATATTCAGATAAAGTTCTGTGTTCTTTGGATTAATTTTTGGTGTGGATAAAATGGCATCATATGATGGTGTGGAAAGATGTGCAAAGTGTAGTAAGGACATTACACGTGCAATACCTTTTTATTGCACCGGATGCAACCTGCCTTATAACCCGAGTTGTGTGTCACAGATGCCTACATTATCTGATGGCTCATTCACGAGATGCTGTAAACCCAGGTCTTCATCTCCATCAGTTATTTTCCAGGATTCCCTAACATCTGACAATTTTGATACAGTCATGGGAGCATTGAATAAACTGACACTTACAGTTTCCACTAATTTTATCACCATGAATGAGAATTTTGCAGACATAAATATCAAGCTTGACGACACATTGTCTAGACTTGATAAGATTGAAGAAAGGGTCTCTTCTCTGTCTGATCGTATAGCAGCCGTGGAAGGGAGACTTGATAAATGCGAGACTACTCGTTCTGAAAAAGTTGATCCTAAACTAAATGCAAGTGTGTGTGTCAATGAAATACTTGACAGGAATGAAAGGAAACAAAATCTCGTATTATTTAGTCTTCCCAAAAACGACACATTGAATACAACATATTTAAGAACACTAGTTATTATTAAACTTAAAAACTCAATAAATGTTGTTGACCTCGAAGTGCTAGAATGTTAAGAGTCGGTTTAAATGCGCAGGTCCCACGAAAACCCAGACCGGTGAAAATTGTGTGTGTGACGGAGGAAAGGGCACAGGAAGTACTAAGGGCCTTTATAGCTGCGAAACGAGACCCGGTCCGCTCCACAGAGCTGAAAAATTTGTCCCTAACGCGAGACAAAACGTCTATGCAAAGAGAGGAGATTCGAGGAGTCCAAGATCAGCTGGCTGCGCGTCGGCAGGAGGGAGAGATGAACATCGCTTTAGTGTATCGTCGAGAAGTCCCCATGATTGTCAAAGTTCCCCCACCAAAACGCACGACCACTGTTACGTTACAGATGGGAGAGCCAGCAGCAATTTAACTGTGTTTCCCCCACAGCATGTCGTAAGTGCCGTCCCACTCTAAGTGACTTCCCTTCCTATGCAATTGTATTATCAAAATGGTAGGGGCTTACGCACAAAGGTGCACGATCTCTGTCAAAACATTTCCATTCATAATTACAGTGTTTATTAACTATCAGAAACTTGGCTTAATGATAATATAAAATCTCAAGAACTTTGTTTTCACAATTTTAATATTTTTCGGTTTGACAGGAGCAGTGCAACTAGTGACAAGACTAGAGGTGGTGGTGTTTTGATTGCTGTAAAAAAAATGTGCATAGCTCTATTATTGCTACTAGAATATCTTCCATTGAACATGTATTTGTTAAATTTAGACACAAAAATAATTTATACATTCTTGGTTGTTTTTACATACCTCCCAATTCATCAATTAGTGTTTTTTCTGAGGTCTATAATATTTTTGAAGAAGTGGACGATCAGTATTGCAATGCTCTTATACTTCTTGGAGATTTTAATTTGCCTTGTTTAACTAAATTTTTTCTTAGGAATATTTCATAACTAGATTTAATTAATGAACTCTCAATTCAACAGCAGCAAATAACATCTCTTTTTCTTGATACCGTCGACTTCTTAGGCTTGTCACAAATAAATAAAAATACGGATATTTATGGATCGATTCTTGATTTGACCATCTGTAATGGTGATTTTTTCACTGTAAATACTATTTGTGACTCAATTCTACCTGTTGATAATTATCACCCCCCATTATTAATTGATGTTATTTCTCTTAGTTTAAATAATATTGACAATGATTCCTCGCAAGGTTACAATGTTGGTTATCATTTTAAAAATGCAAATATAGCAGACATTATTACATAAATTCCACAAATTGGAATTTGCTATTGAGTGATGACAATGTTGACAAAGTGTTACAAGTATTCTATGACTATTTAAATAATATTTTTAATATGTGTATTCCTTTAAAATATCACAGGTTTTCAACTTTTCCACCATGGTTGACTGGGGAACTCAAAACACTAGTATTTGTTAAAAGAAAAGCTTATTTAAATTATATTAAAGATAAAAATCGACGGTTTAGAGTGCAAACCTGCTAACTCCACTTTTAAATATACTGAAAGTTTTGTTTTATAAGAATATAACCTAAAAATTCGCTTGAAAAGTTTTTTGACTCTCCTGAAGAATTTCATAATTGTGAGTTAGCAGGTTTGCACTCTAAACCGTCGAAATGATAAAAATTACTCATATTTTTCAAAGCTACGAGCTGAATGTAAGATTTGTTCTAAAACTTGTTACAATAACATTATTTCTAATACCGAAAATGCTATTTTGGAAAATCCAACATTTTTTTGGAAATATGTAAGTTCTACTCGTCGAGATCATAGTATTCCTGCACATATGTTTTTCAAGGATGAATCTGGAGATACACCGTATGAAATTTCTAATCTTTTTGCAAAACATTTTAAGTCAGTTTACACTTTACCAACAACACAGTAACCAGATTCGTATTTTAATTTAAATTTCGATGTGAGTCTTAATAAAATTAGTGTCAACAGAAATAATATTTTTAAGATAACACCGGTACACAAAAAAAAATTTGGATTACCAGGACTGCCATGTGGTAGGATTTCTTCCTTAAAGTGTATCTAAAGAGAAAACATTGTCCGACCTAAAAGTTAGTTCGTGTTCTCTTTTTACAGGCTTGGTGGGGGGGGTGAAGTTTGAGGAACTGATTTTTATGGGAATTTACTTAATTTACTATAAATAAAGCTGAATTTTTGCTTCTTCTGAATGTTTTTTTGAATTCAGGTTGGTAAGGTTGAGAAAGCCTTGGATAAAAATGGTAAATGTTTTGAGTATTTTGCGAAGAAGTTTCCGAAACTGTCTGTCGCTAAAATCAAAGAAGGCGTGTTCGATGGGCCTCAGATACGTAAGTTGTTATATGACGAAAAGTTTGTACAAACGATAAAGCTTAAAGAAAAAGCAGCCTGGACAAGTTTTAAAGAAGTTTGCTTGGAATTTCGAGGAAATAAAAAAAGCCACAGATATAGAGAAATTGTAGGAAAAATGGTAGAGAATTTTAAAAAGCTGGAATGTTTGATGAGTTATAAAATTCACTTTTTGGATTCACATTTGAATGAATTACCTGAAAATTTAGGTGACTTTAGCAAGGAACAAGGCGAGAGATTGTTGGACGCTAAAAAGAGATATACTAGAGACTGAAACTTTAAAGAAGAGAAAAAGAGGAAATCTGTTCTTTTTTGGCCGCCATATTGGAACCGCCATATTAAATTTTTATAAACTGACATCATATTCGTAATCAGCGACCCCGAAAACCCCCGAGTAACGAGTTTTAAGTAAATACAAGGAATTTTTGAAAATTTCGTCCGCCATATTGGATCCGCCATTTTGAATTTTGAAAAATCTGATTTTAGATTCGTAATCAGCGACCCTAAAAACCTCCAAGTAACAAGTTAAAAGGAAATCGGAACAATTTTTTTTAAATCCACCATTTTAGATCCGCCACTTTGAATCCGACATTTTTATTTTTTTTAAATATTCAATTCTTATATTATTAAAGTCACTGAATTCAAAACAACATTCAGAAGAAGCAAAAATTCAGCTTTATATTGTAACGGGCTTTTTTTGTAATTTTTAAAATATGATTTTTCTTATAAATTAACTAAGCCTTTTTGAAAATAAACAAACACACAGGTAGACCACCAGGTTAATTCCACAGCGAATACCATTTCAACAACAAAATTCAATGACGAAATCCCACACAATATGTGAAAAGAAACTATTATCGAGAAATATTGGAAACTAAAAGGGAAAATGGCCGGTAACTCAGAGTCGCATGACTAAGGATTAGAGTGTTAGGGTTCGAAGAAATTATACTCTCAAGATGTAAAATATAAAAAATTACACATGATTTATTCAAATAAAACTTAAGGAAAACTTTACAATTAATTAACCCCCCACCAGGAAGCAAAATGTACCATGATTTCACGACTCTTATTTTGTATGAAATAATTATTAAAAAATTTTAGGCAATACCATTTCCGACTTAAAATTTATCGCTCTTTCTGAATATAAAGCTAAAATTTCTTTATAATTATCTCAAAAAAATTTATAACAATTTTATTACAAAAAAACACACTTTTTTATGAAAAAAAATTTTTTCAATTATTATTTTGACATGGAAAACTAAAGAATATGGTCTCCAAAGCACAAAATATCGCGTCCTTGAACTCTCAGCTATAGAAATCCATAATTACTTTTTATTAAATTCAAGATGGCGGATATGAAAATGGCCATTTTTCCAAAATGCAAAAGGCTGATAAAAAATTTCGGGTAATGTTTTTTAAAAGTTATTAGATTTTATTAAAAATGGTTACTCGGGGGTTTTTGGGGTCGCTGATTACGAATCTGATGTTAATTTTTTAAAATTCAAAATGGCGGATCCAATATGGCGGACATATTTTTTAAAAAGTAATTGGATTTGCTTGAAAATAGTTACTTGGGGGTTTTTGGGGTTGCTGATTACGAATCTGATATCAGTTTTTCAAAATTCAAAATGGCTTATCCAATATGGCGGAAAATTTTTTAAAAAGTGATTAAATTTGCTTGAAAATGGTTATTCCGACGTTTTTAGGGTTGCTGATTACGAATCTGATCACATTTTCAAAATTCAAAATGGCGGATCCAATATGGCAGACATATTTTTTAAAAAGTGATTGAATTTGCCTAAAAATAGTTACTCGGGGGTTTTTGGGGTCGCTGATTACGAATCTGATGTTGCTTTTTCAAAATTCAAAATGGCGGATCCAATATGCTGTTAATTTTTTTTTAAACTGATTGGATTGGCTTTAAATTAACCATTCGGGGGTTTTAAGGGTCGCTGATTACGAATCTGATGTTAATTTTTTAAATTTCAAAATAGCGGATCCAATATGGCGGACATTTTTTTAAAAAGTGATTAGATTCGCTTGAAAATAGTTACTCGAGGGTTTTTGGGGATTCTGATTACGAATCTGATGTCACTTCTTCAAAACTAAAAATGGTGGATCCAATATGGCTGACCATTTTTTAAAAAGTAATTGTATTTGCTTCAAAATGGTCATTCGGCGGTTTTTGTGGATATTATTTACGAATCTGACTTCAGAACAATATTATGTTTATCCTCCACGTCCGTAAGCCGTCAACAAAATTTTAATGACGTTGCCCAGCTCTTACGACAAGGAGGTCGACGTGCAAAGAAGCTACTTTTTTATTTTATTTTTAAAATTTTGTTTGTTTTTTTTATTAAAAAAATTTTTTTTGTATACTTTAATATTTTTTTAAATAAATAATATAAAATTTTAATTCTGCTTTCTAAATCTGAATCAACGATAATTATGACACTTATATAATTATGACATTTTTTATACAATGGTAAAAAGAGACTAACACAACACATGGTTTGATTGAAAACAAGTGACGCACATATATATGCCACATTGAATGCACAATTTGTGTGTCCTTTTGTTGCACTTTGCATGATAGTGGCTATATTTTTTGAGGCAAAATAAAAAAAAAATTTTAAATAGAATTAAAAAAAGAGGCTTTTTTGCACGTCGACCTCCTTGTGGTAAGAGCAACGATAAACCTAATATTGTTCTGATGTTAAATTCGTAATCAGCATCCTCAAAAACCCCGGAATGACCATTTTCAAGCAAATCCAATCACTTTTTAAAAAATATGTCGGCCATATTGGATCTGCCATTTTGAATTTTAAAAAAGTAACATCAGATTCGTAATCAGCGACCCTAAAAACCCCCGAGTAACTATTCTCAAGGAAATCCAATCACTTTTTAAAAAATATGTCGGCCATATTGGATCCGCCATTTGGAATTTTAAAAAAGTAACATCAGATTCGTAATCAGCGACCCAGAAAACCCCCCAGTAATCATTTTCAATCAAATCTATTAACTTTTGAAAAACATTACCCGAAATTTTTTTCGGCCTTTTGCATTTTGGAAAAATGGACATTTTCATATCCGCCATCTTGAATTCAATAAAAAGTAATTATGGAGTTTTATAGCTGAGAGTTCGAGGACGCGATATTTTGTGCTTTAGAGACCATATTCTTTAGTTTTCCATGTCAAAATAATAATTAAAAAAAATTTTTTCATAAAAAAGTGTGTTTTTTTTGCAATAAAATTGTTATAAATTTTTTTGAGATAATTATAAACAAATTTTAGCTTCTTATTCCGAAAGAGCGATAAATTTTACGTCGGAAATGGTATTTCTTAAAATTTTTAACTAATTATTTCATACAAAATAAGAGTCGTGAAATCATGGTACAAAAGTTTAACTAAACGAAGTACAATAAATAGGTATTGTAGTTCACTTAATATAGGTTTTTATTTCAATCAGGGAACTTGGTCACCTTTTACAAAGTAGTTAGGGTTTTATTCTAATTAAACAAAAGGGGTTTTTATTCTAATTCACGGGTTTGGTGACTTTTTAATGAAAAGAAAGTTCCTATCATTTTAATTAGGGTTTGGTAACATTTCACATAAAAGGGGGGGAGTTACATCATAGAAATTTTTAACTATTGAATCTGAGAATTTCGACTACACGATTCCGAGTGCAATATTTAAAATGTGAATTTAGTACAATTTACTAAAATGAACAACATCTGACAATAAGAAAGAAAGGAAAGTTGATTTTTAATTTTAATTAACTCTACAACACAAGAAACAATATAGGAATTAACCTAAAGAGTATTTCAACTTGCACTAGAAAACGTGGTCGTCGACTGACCAAAGACTTATTAAACTAATTTTGACGTATTGTGTTGCGACGTTACTCACTTAATTTGTAGAAGGCGAAGAACTTCTCCAAAGAACAGCCGAAGAGAAGAAAATTAACCAAAGAAAGACACTATATAAAAAGAGAACACTGGAGGCTTGCTTCCGTCGCCGGTGACCGCTGGATGCAAAGAGAACGAAAGTTGGCTTCCTTCCTGCTGCGTAGCGTGGCTTGCCTTTCTCCCACTTTTCCCCACTCCTCGCCGCGAGTAAAAGTAAGGTTACAGCCAGGAGCGTAGTTACCGATGTACAAAAAAGGGACTGTTTACTATTTCTCGATTCAGTTTTCGGCTTCCTGTGCAGTAATTATTAACCCGAATCCTTTTTGTTGTCAACCTTCAAGATATACCACACGGAGAGAAGAGTTATAGTGGGTTGTACTATTACGCATTAAGTAAGAAAATTTGAGTTGTGACAAATAAATATTAAGTAAAGGTTACAAAACAGCGTTCAATTTTTATTTGTCGATCAAACTAAACATAGTAGTAAGGATGAATGTCTGCTTAGTAAAGCAGACAAAACTAATTCTGTTTACATTTTTAATCATATTATTAATTGAACTTTAAAAAAAATATTAAAATTAATTAAAAAGCTACCTATTAATAATTAAAAGAAATCGAGAAAAAAAATATTATTTTTCAAAACTTTATTTGCAGTGTTATACTTATTATTTATCCTTGTTATTACAACAAATATTAGGTTATTGTTATCATAATAATTATAAAAAAAGTTTAGGTGTTTATTCAAATATGCGACAAATATATTTTGTAAAGAAATATAGCTCTTATAATTTTCTCTATTTAACTAAACAATTACAGTAATTATAATTTTTAAATTGATTTATTATTGTTACCTTATATCACCGTCAGTGTATTTTTGTAAAATATAACTTGATTTTCTTCTCGTCCCCCATATATAATAAATTTTTGGAAAAATAATTAATTAATAATAATTATTTCTAAATAATTAATTATTTATAAAGTGTTAACTATTATATTAATTATTATAAAAGAGGTTAAATTTTATTTTGGTAAATTGTAAACAGAATTGCAGATATGACAATTTATATCGTAGACGATACTAATGAAGTTAGTAGTCTTAATAACTAAACGGCCGTTTAGTGAAGTTTACTTTTTGTTTTGTTGAACGAAAAAGTCACCATATTGTTTAGTAACTATGACTCAGGGCTGAGTAATATTGACTACTTTCTTCTCTCCGTGCACTCAACTTGGCTCCCTTGGTTTAGGAATACTCGAGATTAAAAGATAGAAACCAAGGCCAAATATTCTGTGAGATTAATCTGGGGGTGAACAACAGGTTGTCTCCTACCACGGTAGATAATTGACGAAAAGATTCCCCCATAAATTATACTTCATTGTAAATACTTAATAATTATTAAATTTTTGGGCCAATTTTTTAATTATTGGGAATTAAATGACAAGGTGACAATCTACGGGTTGGGTGTAAAATAGGTCACGATCAAGATTTGGGGTTTTCTCCAGCGGAAGTGTTTTGACTTTTCTCGTAGCAGGCAAGCGGAAGTCACTAGGCGTGACTAAGTTCACATGGGCGATAGACGGCAGGCGGGAAATCTTCCTTCATTTGAATGGCTCGGTGTATATAAAAAATAAAGAAATTTACATAGATAACATATATCAGTTAATTATTTATTGCAATATGTAGGTTATTGAGACAGAGAATTTAATTTAGGTTAACAATTTGCTTCGTTGAAAAAGTATTATTGTGTTTAGGTGTATGTGTTGTAACGATCTTTACGTTTACTTGCGGATCTTACCCGCCAATCGTTACAAAAATGGTAACCACCGGTTTTCCTGTTACCGAATTATAAATTCCACACTTCGAACTTATAATACACCATCGTTGACCCGTTTTAGGGAACTTCCCCGGCGCCAGGTAGGTGAACTACCCGGGTCACGATGCTGTAATAAAACAAAGAACTTTCCCGGACTAGCTCTTACCGAGCTCAATATTTTATTTACACGAAGTTACGTTTTATATTGAAATAATAGGGTGTGAGTACCGCACACAGAGGAGAGAGGCAATATGAATTTAACACACAAAAAAAACAAATGAATAAAGAAAATTATAAGAACACACAAGCATATTATTTTATTTTAAATCACTCTTCTTTTTATTTTAAACTTTGAATTTTGTGAAGAGAACTGAGAACTTCCACACGCCGGTAATTTGTGTCGGTCGACCGAAAATGGCGGCGTCCTATCGGCTTGCCATGAGGTCTTTCTTCTCGATATTATTTCTCGGTCACACCGTGCACCGGTGATACTCCCAAGACAACGAGGAAGATGGATACTGGACACTAACCTTTGATCCAGTCCAAACGAGCACAAGAATCCATCTTTTAATATTTCGACAATGGAAATGATCAACCGCGGTGAAACCGTATTATTTAATCGGCAGCCAGGCACGAACTGTCGAAATTTGGTTAATTGACATCCTGCTTCGGTCCCGTATATATGTCATGCGCACCTTGGGTTCGCCCCAGCAGCATGATAACAGGCCCAACATCTATGACAGGTGGTTGCCAGTTGACAGTAGATTTGTGCCAATTAATATTAATTGTTGACACATTTTCGGTCGGTTGATAATTAAATAACAATAAATAACATTGTGTTTTCTGATCAACCAAAACGTGTGGAATTCTCTTGAGATAAACAATATGATTTTTATACAACTCAACATTTCTGTATTATATTGATTCTATACAATTCAACAAGATAATAATAAAGTAAAATGTTGAGTTCGATTCTGGCTACCGCATTTAATTTATAATAATTAATCAAGAATTAACTGAATAAGTTTCGGCGAAAACTAAATTCGGTTTTTATAACGTGATTATTTAAAATCAACGTTACAGTGTGTATTTTTGTTTTACAAATCTTTTTAAAATTGAAAGAATGTTTATAATATTAAATATCTACAATTTTTCCCTTATATGTATATAAAATAAAAATGTTACGAAGTCATACGTAACACATAATAAAAGTTAATAAAAAAATTGTTATTTGGGCAATTCTCTGGAACTTTTAACTTTTGAGTGAAAAAAAAATACTAGCACATTAATAAAAATTTGTGTATAAGTTAAAATTAGTATTTAGAATTTAGTTTTGTAGTTGAAAATGTATTATTCTGAAGGTCTCATATGCTCGTTGAAATGTTAAATGTTCGAAATTGCTGACAAGTAGTTAAGTAGGCAGCGTTCTAACTCACTGAAATGAAATTGCGCATGCGCTAACCCTATCTTTTGGCGCGAAAATTTTAAAAAGATACGTGCATGTTGAAATCAAATCTCCCCCCCATTTTGTGTTCTCATGTTTAAAGCCACCCCCAGCATCATATGTTCTCATGCGCATGTTGAGGTCAAAATTTGGCCCCTTATAATTTTCAGAGACTTTTTTTTCAGGAAACTCATTATAATCATGTTACTCAATTTTTTATCAAGAAAGAAGTTTTAGAAATATGATACTGTTGTAAACAAATTGTTTAGAAAATGAATTATTTAATTCTCTCCTCTTCGGAGTCTACAACAACCAATCAAGTTTTGAATTTGATTGTTTATTATCGTGGGTCGTTCTCTCTGTCGCTAGTTGCGTCACGTTAGTAATTTGGTAGCGTTTAGAAATGAATAAAGAATAATTTACTTAAACTTGACTTATCTTTTATTAATTCAAAAGAAAGATTAAATTACAATATAATAAGGCTTAGATAAAGCACAATGTAGCTATTTGTTCACAATTTTTTTAATTCTCAGTCCTTTTTTTTACACTCACATAAATTTAAAGGCTTTTACAGAACACTACGAAGTACAATAATTAAAAATAAATATTTTAGCACAAGAGCTTCGGAACCGACGGTTTAATTTAACGTGTGGATTTTATCCTTCGATTAAATGGCGGTTTTCCGATTAATCAGAGAGTGGTTAATGACGAGCAAATTTCACGTGTTTTAATCACTGTCTGATGACAGCGGGTGTGATTCGCGATGAAGACTGTCGATTATTATAAAATAATTCAGCGCGTATACTTCTTGCTGACCCGAGACTGCAAATTATTGGCGCTTCCTTTAGTTTATATAGAACTAAAGGAGGCTAGTATATATATTGTATATATACATATATATGAAATAAACACAAAATTGTCCAAATGTGCTATTGCAAGCCAATAGACGATATCGTTCCAACTCATAGTGGTTTCCAACAGAAATCCCCCCTGTACCTGGACTTATTTTAATTAGTACACTTTACACACGGCATAATCAAGAAAACGCCGAGCAAGGGACAACCACTCCTGAGGAAGAAAGACCTCTGTTAACTGATCCTACAGACATTGACAGTGACGCTACAACCGAATTATATTCTGATTCCGAAAGTTATTTTGACAGTGAGGATACAATAGAAATATTCTCTGACTCAGAAGATTGTATTGATAGTGACGTTACAATCGACTTAGTTAGTGATTCTGACAGTGACACTACAATCGACTTAGTTACTGATTCAGAAGGTTATAGTGACCTTGACATGGAAATAGATTAAAATTTCGATTATCGGTTTTCAACCTCCATGTACAATCAATTATAATTTAAATCTAACAAAATTAAATTATTAAAGATTCTTCTCATCTCGAGTTGATGTTCCCTCAACCAAGAATTGTAGCCTTGGGCTTTTCTAACGATCTTTGGTCAGAATTAGACGAAAAAATTCAAAACATAGAAGAGTTTCATCAACAATTAATGATTAAATGTATAGTTTTCAATTGTAATACCGAAAGAATTGACAACAAAATCAAATTTTTATCTAAGTGGCTAAATTCTCTTAGTGAAGTTAATACTCAAACACAAAATTCAGTCAAAAATCTACAAATTCAATCATACGAATTACAAACTAAAATTGACGAGTTAACAAAACAATTAGGTAACCTAAATTTAACTTAATCTTTAGATCTATGACGCCATTTAATCTCGATTTAAATAAAAAGGACCCCGCACTAAACACATTGAAAATGGCTTTCGGTTATTTATTTCTTGACCTCCGCTTAATTATTTTTTTAAACAGAAAACCTTTAACTAAAAATTTTGAAAATATTAAGAATTTTAACCGAAAGCCATTTTTAGTGTATTTAGTGTGGTGTCCTTTGAACGCTGAGGACTATAGAAAAAAAATTAGAATTCTCAATCAGAACCTTGCAAAAATTTTAAGATTGCACGCGATATTCTCCGGAAGATTCTTTAGATCTTATCAAGAATTAGAATCTTTATATAATAAAATTCGTATTGAAACAGATAGAGTCAACCAGCTAAACTCCTCAGTCAAAGATTTAGAATTATTGATGAAAAATTTAAAGATTAATTAAAGTAAAATAAATAAAATAATTGTTTAATTTCTTTTATTTTGATTTTTCTTTTATCAAAATGGCTACCGATGACAATAACCACAACCAATCCCCACACCAACCACATATTGTATATGTACCAAATTTGGATCAATCGGCCGCCGTGACATCAATGATGGAATGTCTCACCATCGAAAAAGGAACATCTCAAATTCCAAATTTCGATGGAGACAATCTACCCTTACGAGAATTTTTAGAAGATATCAATGATGGACTAACGTATATGAGCCCTGCTAACGAAGCTGGCTTCATTCGGGCCATATTACGCAAACTTTGCGGAAAAGCTAGAGAAAGCGTTAAGAGAGTGGAGTTCAAAACATTAAACGAATTGATAGATCATTTGAAACAGCGTTATTCTACACCCAAAACCTATCAATGGTATTTCGACGCTGTCACCGGATTTAGAATAAAACAAGGAGAATTAGTTAGTGACTATAATGATCGGTTACAAAGTCTTCTCAGTGGTGCAGTGCACTACAAGAAAAATATCCGGGAAACGTTGATGGTACTAATATTAGTCAAAGTGAGATCATGATGATCCCAATTAAAGATTTTGCCCTAGATTCTTTTATCAAAGGTTTACCTACTGCCATTGCTACTCATGTAGACACACGGCAACCAAAAAATTTAAAAGATGCATTGGCTTTTGCACTTCACGCTGAAGCAAGTGAAGTGTATAATGTCCAATGTACACCTACGTCTTATCGAATCGAAAGAAATTCTGATTCTACAACGGTACCTAATCCTGGAACAACTCCTAACATTCCTGCATACCCTATGCCTTTTGCCCCAATGTACTATCCTTATCAAGCATATCCTGGTTATCCACCTTTCACCCCCTACATGCCATATCCTCCCCCTCCACAGAATGCTCAACGACAAGGAGTTTCTATGCCTCCTCGTTCAACATCTCCACGACCTAATAAGTCTTTAAACTTCTAGGTGATTCATCAGACGGACGCAAAGATGAATCAAACCCCGAAGGAGCGTCCAAGGAACGTAACCTTCCAAACGTCGGTCGAGTCCTTAGGGCGGGAGCAGGGAGCGAAGACTCCCCCGTCGTCGAATTAATAGCTAGTAAATTTTCCAAGGATAAAGCACGTTTCCCAGTTGATCCTGGATCTGATGCCAATCTGATCAAGCTCGAAGCCTTGCAACCAGAATCACTAATAACAACGGAAAACAAACTTTCTATATCCGGCATAACTCTACATGAAGTGGAAACCTTAGGTACTATTAGCATAAAAATATTTCAACACGACGTAGAATTCCATGTCGTCAAGGATTCTTTCCCAATTACTGCTCACGGAATCCTTGGAAAACCCATTTTAAGAAAAGAACAGGCTCAACTCTCACTTAGACACAACACCCTTGTACTGTTTTCGGAACCAACAAAGCCCTTGTCGTTTGTGGATAAAGAATCACAAGAAGCAAAAAAGGGACTAAGAAAAGAGATCAAGCCTTTTAAACGAGTATTTACAATAAAAGCCAAAACAAAATAACCTATAGCAGTACCTACATCTTCTTTAATCAATGAAGGTTATCTTCCCAAGGTCACTACTCCAGAAGGTGTATATTTAGGAGAAGCTTTAGTGAAGAACAGAAATGGTAAATGCTACGCTATGGCTTAACACTAGTGATGATGATGTACAATTTGAGCTGGATCCTCAAGAGATAATACCATTTGATCATTGCACATTCCCAGGAGAAGAAACATCAGAATCAGAAGAAGAGATTTCTACAACCGAATCATCTTTAGGAAAACCTCTTTCATATCAAGAACGAGTATTCAAGGTTCAAGAATCCCTTCACACTTCACATCTATCTACTGAAGAAAAAAAATACGTTATGAAGTGGGCCGAAGAGTATGCTGATGTGTTTCACCTCACAGGAGAAAAACTCACATGTACCCACTTGGTACAACACCGAATCCCTACGAAGGATGATAAGATCATTCACCGAAAACAATATAGAAGACCTCATGAAGCCATCGAACAAGCTAACGCTCAGATACAGAAACAATATGAAGCAGGATTACTTAGTAAATCCAATTCTGCTTTCAACTCTCCTCTTTTAATAATTCCAAAGAAAATGGACAACTCAGGAATCAGAAAGTGGAGAGTAGTAATCGATTATCGTGCCCTTATCGAACATATGGTGGGGGACGCTTTTCCGCTTCCAAATATTTCGGAAATATTCGATCGAATCGGAAGTGCTCCATATTTTTCTGTCTTCGATTTGGCTAGTGGATTACATCAGGTCGAAACACATCCAGATGATCGACACAAGACTGCATTCTCTACAGGTCGAGATCATTATCAATACGACCGCATACCTATGGGTATCAAGAATGCCCCTGCGACTTTTCAGCGTCTTTTAAATGAAGTTTTAAAAGGAATGCTAGATGAAGAAGCTTTCGTTTACCTGGACGACATTATTGTATTCTCCAACACTCTACAGGAACACGACCTAAGAGTCAGAAGACTATTGGATAGACTGAGAGTAGCCAACTTGAAACTCCAACCAGATAAGTGCGATTTCATGAAACAAGAAACTGCTTATTTAGGTCATATTATGAGTTCAGAAGGCGTAAAACCCAACCCAGCGAAAATTGAAGCAATCAAAAATGTTCCAAAGCCCAAAGATCCAAAAGCTGTCCGACAATTTTTAGGATTAACTGGCTATTATAGGAAATTTATTCGAAATTATGCAAAGAAGTCCAAACCTTTAGTTGATCTGTTAAGGAAAAACGGTCAGTGGGAATGGGGCCCAAGTCAAAGAACCGGTTTTAAAAAATTGCGTTTACATTTATGTCAAGAACCAATATTGATGTTTACAGACTTTTCCAAGCCTTTCAAATTGACGACAGATGCCTGCGACTTCGAACCGGTTCACTGGATGGCCTCAGTGATCAACCCCGGTGCACGACTCACAAGGTGGAGATTAAGACTTCAAGATTACCAATACCAATTCGAATACAAGAAAGGGAAGCTGAATACGAAAATCCAAGCGATATCAGATAATCCTCCAATAACGCCGAGCAGCGACTCAGATTCTTCTATGCCTCTTGACACAGAAGACGAAGGTACATCTTCCGAATCATCAACTCCAAGATGTACAGATAATAAAACAAGAGTATTGCCAATCAAAACCACAAATACAAAGAAGCCTAAAACGACGTCTGTTCCTACTACAGCTCGTATGACCGCTAGTGTTGTGCCGAAACCTGTTTCAACCTTTAGGCGTACGAGATCTGAGACAGATGGTGAAAATACTAAAAGAAAAAAAACTCTTCCACCACAACCAACTGATGCGACCAAACGAGGGCCCGGAAGACCTAGGAAACAATCTTCAACAACTAAAATTCCAGTGTCATCCAAACCTGGTCCTTCGATATCTAGAGATTCTAGAGGTGAAGAAAGCTCAGATGCTCCAGTATTTCGATCCTCAAAGAGTGTTCTTTTGACTTTAGGACCCCCGGCAAATAAGCCACCTAAGTCATCTGCTATACTACTAACCAATCAACAGGAAGAACGAAAGAACAGAAGAGAAGATTTCGAACCACGCACGGAAGTGTATATTGACGGTGCATGTCAAGGTAATGGAAACTCTGGATCAACAGCAGGGATTGGAGTATGGTTTGGAGAAAATAATCCCTTAAATGTCTCTCAGCTTGCAACTGGAAGACAAACGAATAATAATGCTGAGATTGAAGCTGCTATAGTAGCTGTAAAAAAGGCTCAAGAAGCTGGAATGAAACGACTAAAACTTTTCACCGATTCAAGGTTTCTAATCGACAGCATGACTCAATGGCTTCCGAGATGGAAGGCCAATGATTGGAAAACTTCCTCTAACAAACCTGTGCAAAATCAGATTGAATTTCAACAGTTAGAAGATGTCTTAACCCTTTCGTGCCCCCGGGGAATCCAGCGGTTGGATTTGCTTCCAAATTGGTACTCGGGGGTTTTCGGGGTCGCTGATTACGAATCCGATGAGAGTTTTAAAAAATTAAAATGGCGGATCCAATATGGCGGACAAGATTTTTAAAAAATGCTTGAATTTGCTACAATATTGCTACTCGGGGGTTTTTGGGGTCGCTGATTACGAATCCGATGTCAGTTTTTCAAAATTCACAATGGCGGATCTAATATGGCGGACAAGATTTTAAAAAATTACTTGAATTTGCGTCAATGTTGTTACTTGGCAGTCTTCGGGGTCGCTGATTGCGAATCAGAAGTCAAAATTAAAAAATTTTCAAAAATCAAAATGGCGGATCCAGTATGGCGGACAAGATTTCAAAAAATTGCCTGAATTTGCTTGAATATTGTTAATCGAAGGTTTTCGGGGTCGCTGATTACGAATCCGATGTCAGTTTTTCAAAATCCAAAATGGCGGATCCAATATGGCGGACGAGATTTTCAAAACTTTGTTTGAATTTGCTTTAAAACCGGTACTTGGGGGTTTTAAGGGTCACTGATTACGAATCTAATTTCAGTTTTTTAAAATCAAAATGTCGGATCAAATATAAAAGTTTTTGAGGTCGTTAAGTACGGAGAGAATATTAGATTCAAATTTTATTAATATTTCAGATCCTAATTTTTATATAAAAAATAAATTATACAAAAAATTTAGAATACAAATATGATCTGAAATTAGTTACAAAATTATACAAATGAATTTCGATACACCAGAATAGTGTACAATGGTACAAATAAAGAGTTTTATTAAAAATTATGAAAATTAATCTTTTCACTTGGCATTTTTTTGTGGATTTAAAAACATATTTTTTACAAAATTGAGCATGGATTATTTTGTTTCTACTATTTTATCAATAAAACTTAAACTGACATCAGATTCGTAATCAGCGACTCCAAAAACCCGCGAGTTGAAGCAAATAGAAGTTGAAGCAAATAGAAGCAATTTTTAGAATCTTGTTCGTCATATTGGATCCGACATTTTCAATTTAAACATTTTTTTAAATCTAACGTCTGATTCGTAATCAGCGACCCTTAAAACCCCCAAGTAACGATATTGACGCAAATTCAAGCAATTTTTTAAAATCTCATCCGCCATATTGGATCCGCCATTTTGAATTTTGTAAAACTGACATCGGATTCGTAATCAGCGACCCCGAAAACCCCCGAGTAACAATATTGAAGCAAATTTACGGAATTTTTTAAAATCTTTTCCGCCATATTGGATCCGCCATTTTTAATTTTTAAAATTTTTTAAATCTGACTTCCGATTTGCAATCAGCGACCCCGAAAAACACCCAAGTAACAATATGGACCCAAATTCAAGCAATTTTTTAAAATCTTGTCCGCCATATTGGATTCGCCATTTTAAATTTTGAAAAACTGACATCGGATTCGTAATCAGTGACCCCGAAAATCCCCGAGTAACAATTTGGAAGCAATTTTGATAAAATTTAAAAATATTTGAAATTTGTTTAAAAATTTGTTAGCCATATTAGATCCACCATTTTGAAATTTTTAAATCTGACTGAAGATTCATAATCAACGACCCCAAAAACATAAAAAACAAAGTGTTGTTAAAAATTATTCACTAAATGTTAATGAAATGTATAGTTTGTTACATCACTGTTTTTTTAAAACAGTCAATGTTTATTCTATTGTTTAAAATAAATATTACAACTTTTTGTAATTTACTATTTTTTTAATTGTAGCCACATCCATTCGGAATAAAAAGCAATTTAGTGCAAATTAATTGGTTAATTTTTTAAAGAATTACATAAAATTTTCTAAGTGGTACATATATGTACCGGAGGCACGAAAGGGTTAAAACCGATGGATGTAATTTTTGAACACGTCCCGAGTCATCAAGGAATACTGGGAAATGAGATGGCTGATCAATTAGCTACGCAAGCCATTGAAGCTCGTACATCTGGTGAAATCATAAATCCAGTCCCTCAGCAATCAACATGGACTCCACCAAAATTAGTTAAACTGACCCCAACAATCCTTGATGAATCCAGTTCTGAAGAAGACACTCTCAAACCTGAAAATAAAGATGTTAGAACAGAGCTCGAAAAATCAATAAATAAATTTAATGAGTCAATGGGCCGCAGAGGTTTGGGTCCTCTGGATCTTACCAGTAGATCATTAGCCTCGGATTACGAAGGCATGAATGAAGATGCCACTCGTAGAAATTGTATTTCTGAAGGCGAGTCAGATGAAGAACTTCTACAGGAATTAGAAGATAAGGATCCATGTGGTGAATACGATGATGCCGCATTTTCTTCTCGTGTTTCTAACTACTTAAAGTCTTTTCAAAATCGACTTCCTGCAGTTAAAAGCGAATCCATTTAATTAACGACATTGAATGAATCAGGCGAACCAGACGATGTTCCAGAACTACCTGAATTTCCAAGAAAGATTCGACCTACTGTTGAAAGAAAACATGTTTCCTTTCAAACACCTACAGCTACGACTTACCCCTATGCCCACTCTACTCCATACGTAAATCCTACATCTGAGGAAGGTGATCAACAACCTGAAACTCCAACATACAAAATTGGACGTAGAATCAATGTTCACCCTGAACTTACAAACCTAAGACCAGAAATTACACCACGTCGCTTAATCATGACAAACAAGAAACCCGTTCAACTCTCAAACATTCTTTTGGATCCTGTGATTGATCAAGATGATGAATCATGCTTGCCTCTCATGTCCCGAGCTAAGGCAAGGGTAGTTAATAAATAATTAATAAAAGGGAGGTAAATTGCTGATTTGTCAGCATTGACTTTTATTTTTAAGTGAGGATTCGTTAGACTTTAAAGAAACTATGGGTTTCTGTTAATTAATTATAGGCATATTCCTTTTTATGATGGGTATTTATTATTAACAATCAATTTAAACTATTACAATTACTTACAATTTTGAAGTTGTTATTGTAGAGAATTACAGTATGAAAACGGCAACCAGTTATACGTTGATGCGTTGCAGGTTACAAGAATTTATAAACTTTTTAGTTCGCTTCTTTTGACACTTTTAAGCACAAAAGAGTAACTATTTCAACAGTTAATTATCCACTCTAAGTGTTCTTTCTGACACTGTACCTTAATACAAAAGAAAACTTGTTTTCTTAGTGTTCGGAAAGAACTTGCACTAATTTTATTAATAAAGAAAACTAGAAAGAGTATGTTAATTTGAACTGTTATACGACGAAAGTGTTATTAGAATTAATTTTAATTAGTGCAATTTATTTCCTTACTAAAAGAACAAGTTTTTGACACTGAATTTAATAATTCAATTTCACGATCGAAGGGCCGACTCACGACACTATTCGGGTAGAAACTCACCGGAGTATTTGACAATTGACTGTGGACAACAGGGGTTTATATACTAGCTAATAGTCAACTTGACTGGGGATGAGACGGTCAAAAGGCACGTACCCGTGCTAAAATGTATAAAGCACGTACCCTTGCTAAAATGTATAAAGCACGTATCCGTGCTAAAATGTATAAAGCACGTACCAGTCGGATCATTTTTCTTACATGTCAATTGTTCGATCTTAGGTAATGTGACACTCGCTTTTGTAACAATTTACAATAACTTTTATATAATTAGTCATCTTTTCATACCTTCATTCTTATAATTTTAAATCTAAGACTCTAGTGTCTGAATTAAGAACTTTCTTATACTCGCACTACTTATCATCGTTTATGATAAGCAGTCGACAAATGATTAGTCACGACGAGTGCAAATAAACAACCGACCGCCGCCCACTTATCATAAAGTCTAGATCACGGTCGATTATAACTTCAATAATTACAGATGGTAACCCGCTTGCGCGACTTACTATTTTATCATGCAGGGTTTCTACAATTGTTGTGCATATACATATATACACATATATTATATACATATATATATATATATATACACATATATGCATATTCGCAGTACTTATGATTTTTAGAATTTTATTACATTTATATTAATAAAATTTCCATATATATATACACGTACATACATACTTTGCTATATAATAATTAGATTATAATCATTTGTAATTTAATTACATAAAAATAATTAATCGGATTGTCTCGTAGATTGTCGCGTATTGAAGAACGACTAGTAATATTTTATATAGCTTTTTGGAAGGTCAAAGTGGTAAATGCTGTAACCATTATACTTACAATATGCAAGGAGCGTTTAAAATTGTCAGTCACAGAATCAGATTTCCAAATAGTTCAACCTTTAGAATGCAGACGTGCTGGGGTTTTGCTGGAAGTGTCTTCTCTTTTGTTAAGAAACAACATATTAACTAATAGTCGCGTTTTTTTTGAATGAAGGAATTTTTGTTGCACGAGAATGATAGTAATAGTTGATTGTTTATTTATTTCGATAATTATCTTCCATTTTGTAATTATATTTTTCCTCTTTTTGTTTTGTTTCAGATGATGGTCGTATTGACGAGAATAATTTGGATCTGAAGGAATTTCTGGACAGAATTTTGAATTTTACTATTTCCATTATGCATGGGATACGATTATTGCATCATGTTCACGAGCAAAGTCAAAAAAAGGGGCAAAAAGGACGTCCCAAAAAAATTCTTTCTTTATACCTGCTCCGCAATTGCGACAAATAAGGCAAGATCAATTTAGAAATTTGATGACCAATGTGATTGAAGAAGCCGAAAGATTGATGGAAATTGTTGAGGATTTCTTGGAAAATTCTACTCCTTCTGTTGATGATAATCAGGATAATGCTTCTATTAATTGTGTTTGTTCTAAAGATTCCATTATAAAAGAAGAACTTGATTTGGATTAACAATTCAATGCTTATTTTTGCATGATACAAAGACCGTTTACTGTTTTAAAATTTTATTTTATATATGAATAATGTCATATTTTACTTGTTTCTTTCCCTCTTTTTTTTTACGATAATAATAATAATCTTTTCTTTGTTGTAATTAAAGGTTGTCGTAATTATGAATGCTTTTATGTGTCTTTGTGATAAAATGAATTCTAACGTTTTATAATAAATTTTATCTGTGCGTTATTCGATTTGTTATTTTATTTTAACCTTCAATTATCCAAATTCCATTATTATTATTATATATTTTCTTATTATTATTATTATTATTAAATTTTGGTATTATACGCATAATTATTTAACTAATTTACATTATATGTTTAAAAGAAACGATTAATCGGTGAGAATAATCGATTATTATACATATTTGATTTTAGATTGGAATTATATTTCGTCTTTTAGTAGATTATATAGTGCCGGTAATTGAGTCAACATTTAGTTTGCTTCATAGATTTTGGAACGTGGCGCTGCGAATGTTTTGAGCTTGGCTTGTCGTTTATACACGAGTGAGGAGACGTTCGAATGGCTTGCAAGGTCGGTGCGCGTACAGGGTGTACCGTAACGACGCGGACAGAGAGAGACAGAGAATACATGTCGTATGATCTCGCGCAAGAGAGGATCGATGGTAGCGGTCGATATACGTGTGACGTCAGATAATTGTTCAACAGCGGGCATTTGTAGAGAGTAACTTGAAATTTGTATGAATTTTGAAAAATTTTTATAGTTAGTCCTCCCTCCTTAAAACTTCCATTGTCCCTAATGGTCATTTATAGGCTTGCAGGTTGGTTCGTACGTCGTCTTATCATGGATATAACCTTGTAGCATATGTATAGATTTTTTATTACTATTATTGCTAATAATAGTAGTAGTAGTTTAAATGCTACTGAAATGTAGTCCATAGCTTCAGAGATGGAACCCAGAATTGGTATATTCATCTGTGGAGTTAAATTTTATTCTTAATATTTTATATTTTGAATTTGTATTATATAGGGAATTTTGAATTTCGTTTTTCTAGGGTTTTTGAATTATTAGGGGAGAGTCTCCAGTTGTGAGACGGGTTTCATTTTTGACCCGTAAATTGTAAACGGGCAAACGAAATTGTAAATAAAATACACTGATCGAAAGGTAACAGAAATACGCAACTTTTATTAAAAGAAAGTATAGTGTTTCGATGAACTCAAAAAATTTTACGATACATTTTCCGAACACATCGCTTTTTTCAAAAAAAAAAAATGTCTCCAGTTGTGAGACACTCATTAAAAATTGCTAAAATTTAATAAGTTTGACATAAAACGTTATGTTTAGTAGAAATAATTAAATATATTAATAATATATATTATTATATACTAAATAATAATATTTATTCGCCAAAATATGACTATCAAATAAACACAATTTAATAGCTTCAACAAGAGCATTAAAATTGATTTCTTCTGAATCAATTGACTTTTTTCCACTTGACATGCCCAAAAATACTAGAAAAAAGAATCAAAACAACATTTAAATAGTATGCCTGCAAAGTAGTATTTTTTATGCTGCCCAGATGGGTGTTGACACCGTCTCACAACTGGTGATATGCTGTGTCTCACACCCAGAAATTGGCGCTATTTTGAAAAAGGAAAATTAAATTATTTTCAACCGCAGATTGGAACAATGCAATATTGCATCACAAAATATAAGGAAAACACTAAAAGAAAATGCATTACATTTACCTTTTTCAATTAATTAAATTGCAAAAAAAGTACTTTGCATTTATTGAAAAAACGCTTTTTAGTCGATTATCACACACAGTGTTGGTATTTAACAAAAACAGTTTATATATCCGCCTCGGTGTACACAAAATAGTTGGCTCATATAAAAAGAAATGTTTTTATATAAACCAATCGGCTTTTTAATATTGCATGTTAAAAAAAATTGACTGTCTCACAACTGGAGGTGTCTCACAACTGGAGACTCTCCCCTATAGTTTGTGATTGTTTTGATGAAGTTTTACTATTAATATTGTTTATTAATCATTTTCTTTTCACATTTAATGAAGTTTATTTGTTAGGTTAATTATTTAATTGTCTAAAATTTGCAAAATTAATTATATTGTATTATATGTATGTAATATCGGTCCAGAATATCAAGCGATATATCGATCGATATTTTGAATTGTTAATTGTAAAATTGGTGTATTACGATTAATTAATTTTGTTGTTTAATGATAATTTAAGTCTTAGTATAACAATTTAATTATTTTTTCTATGATTTTTTGTATTAACTTATGTTTTTGTTAGTTTTAATAATAAGTATATCGAAATAGATATCGATCGATATATCAATGTGCGATATGATGTATAAAGGTTGTTTTTACCTTTACTGTTTTAGTAATTTTTAATGAATTTTATTTTTATACAATTTATTTATGATTTTATTATTATTATTTTGTTAATTATTAGTATTTTGTTAATTTTATTTTAGAGGAAATTTTTTTTTTTTTTTTTACTATAAAGAGGAAAGAAGAAGGCGACCACCAAATCCCCTTCCTTCGTTTTCTCTCGTCTTTCTTTTAATAATTCTATTTTTATTTATTTATTCATTTGATCAATATATAGCATAGTTTTTTCTTTAAGAGTTATTTAAATTATCTTATTCTATTGTTTACTTTTGCAATATAGAACGAATAAAAAAGAAAGACGCCGTAACAGGCGATTAAAGAAAAATATAGCGGAAGCAGATGGCACCACCAGATATAAAATAAAATAAGTAATAAAAAAGGGAGGCTCAATTTGAATATTTCTAACACCCCCTCTCAAAGTGATGTCCATCTAGTTTCACATTAATATTCCGATGTTGTTCAAACATTTCCAATGCTTGATCCTCGGCAGTCCTTTGGTAAAGACGTCCGCTGGCATGTTCTCCGTGGCAAGGTATTTCAAGTAAATTTCCTCTGCTGACAAGGCTTCCCTCACGAAATGATAACGCACGTCTATATGTTTCGTGCGCGAGTGGTACACGGGGTTCTCTGCCAATTTCTTTGCTCCTTGATTGTCCACGTGTAGCGTGATGGCCGGCTGCTTCTTTTTACTAATCTCCTCCAGGATCCGACGTAGGTGGATTGCCTCCTTGGAGGCATCGCTGAGAGCCATGTACTCCGACTCTGTAGAGGATAGTGCTACCGTAGGCTGTTTTCTCGACTCCCAGGAAACTGGACCTCCGTTCATTGTAAAAATGTACCCGGTGTAAGATTTCCTGTCATCGATGCACGCAGCCCAATCTGCGTCGACGAAACCGGTAATACTGCCCCCTCCTGCTCCGAAGGTGATCCCCACGTCCAGCGTTCCCTTGAGGTAACGAAGCACTCTCTTCGCGGCCTGCCAATGACTAATTCCGAAACAGTCATTAAATTGACTTAAGTTGCTTGTTGCATGAGTTATATCGGGGCGCGTCGCCACCGATAGATAAATGAGTGCTCCCACGAGCTCTCTAAATGGTGGTTTCTTACCATCCTTAGTTGTCCAGGTGTCGGTCTTGGACAGCTTCGTTCCCGGGTCGAGTGGCGTGTTCACCGGATGACACGATGACATCCCAAAACGGTCCAGGATCTCCAAGATGTATCCTCGTTGATTCATGGTGATCGTTGATGCATCATGAGAGAATTCGATTCCCAGGCAGTAGGATACTTCGCCTAAGTCGTTGATTTGAAACGACTTCCCCAGGAAGTTGTGAAAGTCATTGATCTTCTCGCGGTTCTTTGAGAGTGTGATGATGTCATCGACGTACGCGATAATTATAAGGGCGTCATCACCTTTACCTTTCACATACACACTAGCATCACCAAAAGTCGGTTTTGCTCCGAAATTGCACAACACTTCACCCAGGCGTTTGTGCCAACAACGTCCGGATTGTTTCAGTCCATACAGGGATTTCTTTATCCGACACACTTTGTTTCCCGAAAGGAGTTTGGATAACATCCTCTCAGATTTTTCGACGATTTCTCTAGATCCGTATTTCTTTTCGATTATAAATTTTAACACTTTTTCGGTGCACTCCGGGATCTCCATGTGAATTTCCTCTTCGATAACGCCGTTGAGGTAAGCAGTTGAAATATCGAATTGTCTTGTGTACATCTTGTGTTCCGCCGCAAAAGCCATTGCGACACGGATAGAGCTGAATCGTGCTACGGGAGCATACGTCTCGTTGTAGTCCATGCCAGGACGCTGGGAAAATCCTCTTGCGACAACCCTCGCCTTCCGCTTGATTACAGATCCATCAGCACCACGTTTGTTCCTGAGGATCATTCGACTTCCTATAGTCGACCGGTTTCCAGGACGTTCCACCAGGTCCCAGACGTCGTTTCCTAGCAACGAACAAAATTCGTCCGCCATTGCCTCCATCCATGAGTCAGCTTCTGGACCAGAGATTGCGTGATCAATCGGGATTTCCGCTGTGCTTGCGAAATTCGTATCATTATCGATGTCCTCTTGAACGACCCTGTTCCCCTTCCTCGGCCTACCACGTCTTCCCGTGAGAATCTTCCTTGGTCTTCCTCTGACCTTCGCCGGAACTGGAACGTCAGGAGGCTCATCTCCTGGAATTTGATCTGGATTAACGTCGAAACCCAGGAAGGGTTCATACTCACTTGAGGCATCCTCGAAGAGTAACTCGTCATCACCAGAGTCATCGGTCAAATTTTGTGCTTCGATGATTTCCTGATCCTCTAGGTTGCTTGCTTTCCTGTCCAAGATGACGTCAACTTCATCCGTTGGCATGCGCTGCTCGATTGTCTCGTTCCGTTCCAAGATTTCGTTTGACTCGTGGTTGTCGATTATCTGCTCCGGGTAGAAGTCCTCGAATTTTCGTTCATCTGTTTTCTGGCATTCCTTCAAGAACTCCACGTCCCGCGAAATTTCCACCCTGTGTTCTTCAGGAATCCAGATCCTGAAGGCCTTGGAGTCCGCAGCGAAACCCAGGAAGACACCTTTGCGAGCACGTGGTCCGAATTTACCTGTGTTTTTAGTCCGATTAAGGCAATAAACAGACGAGCCAAATTCATGAAAGTTTCCGACATTCGGTACTTCTCCCATCCACTTTTCAAAAGGAGTTTTACCTTTCAATGAGACCGAGGGGCAACGATTCCTTATGAAATTTGCAGTTGAGATCGCTTCTGCCCAAAATGAAGCCGGGAGTCCGGACTGAATCAGCAAACAGCGAGCCATTTCGACTAAGGTTCGGTTTTTGCGCTCGGCCACACCATTCTGTTCCGGGTTATTGGGAACCGTCAGCCGATGCTTGATGCCAGAGTTCTTGAGAAGGTCGTTGAATTCCCTGTTGACATACTCCGTCCCATTATCCGATTGTACGTATTTTATTTTCCTTTGATATTGTGTCTCGATCATGCTCTTGAACGCCTTGAATTCCTGAAATGCCTCGTTCTTCTGTCGCAGGAAACGAACTTCCGTCCAACGTGTTGAGTCGTCAGTAAATGTCAGGAAATATTTGGCATGGCCGTTCGATGTGACTTTCATCGGCCCACATAAATCCGTGTGGATCAATTCACCTGGAGCGGAACTTCTCGAGGATGCTTTCGGGAACGGCTTGCGTGTCATTTTTCCTTGAAGACAAACTTCGCACTCGATGTTGGAGTTGATGTTATTGATCTCTATTCCTTTGATTGTTTGATTTTTCACTGCCTCACGAAGATCCCTGGCATTCAGATGTCCCATCTTCTTATGCCAGTTGAGTAGGGTATTTTTCTCTTCGCGGCTCACTAGTGCGGAATTTTTGACACTTGCATTTGGATCGTTCACAAAATATAGTCCGTCAACCCGATCCGCACGTAGAATCACACTGTTATCAATCTTGTTTACAACTTCGGCCTTGTGTTTATCGAACATTACACGATAGCCTTTGTCGACGATCTTCCCGACCGAGAGAAGATTCGTTCTTAAGTCCGGAACATGCAAGACTTCACTGAGATTTATCGTTTTGTCACTTTCGTTCACACGCGTTACCATTTCCACAGCACCTTTTGCACTGATTTTCGTTGAACTAGAATTCGCTAAGTTCAATGTTTCCGAGATATTTGCATCGAGGAACTTGAAATTACTAATATCCTTAGCCATGTGTGCAGTGCATCCACTGTCTAGGCACCATCGTTCTTTATTCGACGGGTAAATTAACGCGGTACTCGCTTCGCGACACTCATTTGGTACGAAAGTAGCGTATAACGACGAATTTTCTGTTTTGTTTTTGTTTTGTTCACTTCTCACTTTCGACCAACATTTCGATGCTTTGTGACCCAACTTCCCGCACTTGTAACATTTAAATTTGCTTTCACTATTTTGTTTATCCGATTTACCCGACTTTTCGTAAACTCGATTATTTGACTTTTGTGAAAACATCGCGTTCTGCACAGAATTTTTCCTATTACTCGATCGCGCATCACTTTCTTCGACAATTTTAATTCGAAGCGTTTCGGGTTGGGGGAGCTCGTCGCGCGACTCGATTGCGACACGAAAACTATCAAAACTGGCCGGTAAACTGTAAAGTAGCAATATCGACAGCAGGTCATGGTTTATCGGAACTTCCATGTCGCTCAGTCGATCAACAGCATCGAAAAATTTTCGAAGATGGCTACGAACGTCGTCGCCCTCGTCCATGCGTTGTAGCACAATTTGTTTTAGCAAGTTAGCTTTTCTTGCGGGGCCCCTTGACTGGTATACGGCTTTTAGCTTCGTCCAAAGTTCATTCGACGTCACGCACTCTTTCACTTGTTTCAATTCCGTGGGGGAAATTCCCAAAAATATGTCTGACAGAGCCTTGCTGTCTTCGAGTGTAAATTGCGTTACAGCCGCCGCGTTCACATTGTTCTGACCAGGTTCGGGTTTAACTTTTGTACCATTTACAAAGCCCCACGCGTCATTTTTAATGAGTAATGCTTTCATGTGGATTTGCCACGTATCAAAATTATCCTTGTTAAGCATTTCTATTCGCGTTACCGTTTGCGACGCCATTTTTCTTTCTTTTCGCGAGAATGAATGAACTTACTTTCGAATCTAAACTTATTTTCACTTATTTACTCGTGGCCTGGGCCCATAACCTATTAACGAGGTTCCAGGGATCACGAAATAAGACCAAAGATTCAGGGTTTTAAGTAAAGTCACAGATTTATTAATAATGAGCGAAAAAGGATTAATTAGATACAAAAATGTACTATTGTCTCAAGCGTCTCTATGAGAACTGAACGAATAAAAAAGAAAGACGCCGTAACAGGCGATTAAAGAAAAATATAGCGGAAGCAGATGGCACCACCAGATATAAAATAAAATAAGTAATAAAAAAGGGAGGCTCAATTTGAATATTTCTAACACATATTATTATCTATTTAGTTTTATTTATGTATGTATATATGTGTAATTGTTTTTAATTATTTGTTATATAATGTTAAATTATTTGTCTTTCTTTTAATATGATTTTAGTCGAAAAAGGCTTCTGGAGAATCCCAAGAATCATCTTTTTCTTGTTTAGTTTCCGCGGATTCTGGCATATCCCAGTTTTCGATATTGGTTTGAGTTTCAATTGGTGATTCAATTGGTATTCCTGGGATTTCCCAGAAATTCAATTCAGCGGTTTTTCTTTTTGATTGAGGAATTAATCTTTTGTTTCTTAAAGGACGAAAACAACCAATTTTGGTATGTCCCCTCATGTAACAAATCTCGCAACAATTACTCCACTTAAATAATTTAATTTTAAGTTTTGTTTGCTCGTCTTGAGTCATTACATAAATTATTCCTTTATGATTATTTTCTTCTTCTTCCTCACTAAAATAATAGACGTCATTTAATAGTTTAAGTATTTTTCTAGCTGTGGCGTGTTCGCCATCTTTAATTTTTCTTTCTTCTTGAGTTCTAACTACGAATGTATTATCGTTATCTAAGTCTTTTAGTGTGCAAACTACATCATAACGTCTGTTATTTGGAGGTCCTGATACTTTTTCTACTCTATAAATAGGTTTTGTTAAATTATATTCTGCTGTAAGTTCTTCTAATATTCCTTTGGGAAATTCTATAGCGTTTATGTCTCCTTTTGGAAACAAATTGAGAGTGATGAATTCTCCTTGGAGAGGAGGTGTATGAAGTACCAACTCAGCCATCTATAATACATAAAATAGTGTTATTATTTTTATTCATAAGCTAATTTTAGTTTGTCTATGTGTTTTTGAAACCTTTGACCCTCGTTTGTTATTAAAATTGTGGTATGTTTGTCTAAGACATCGACGATTTCGTATGGCCCGTGATAATAAGGTTCAAATTTGTTTTTCTTAACTTCTCTAAGGACATAAGCTTTATCTCCTACTCTTCCTAAAAAGGGTTTTACCTTTTTATAATAGTTTTGTTTAGATTTATGCTTAGATTGTATGAGGTTTTTCGCGGCCAATGTTTTTATTTCTGTTAGCCTCGATATTAATTCTACTAAGTAAGAACCGTAGGTTTCTAGTTTTTCTTCTGAAGGAAAGGAAGTAGGAGTTCGGGCTGTTTTTCCGAAAATTAATTCGAAAGGAGTGAAATTCGTTGCTTCATGAACCGATGTGTTATAAGCAAACATACAAAAGGGTAATAATTTGTCCCAATCGTCGTTGTTTTCAGAATATTGTTTTAGAAAATCTACAAGGACTATATGGCTTCTTTCTAAGCTGCCGTTTGTTTGAGGTCTGTATCCTGAAGTTGTAACTTGTTGAACTCCAAAGATTTTAGATAGTTTTCTCATGAGTTTACTTATAAATCCTCCTCCTTTATCAGTTAAAATCGTCTTAGGGGCTCCATATTTGGAGTATAATTCTGTATCTACAGCATGTGCTATTGTTGTAGTTGAAACATCAGGGATTGCTACTGCAATACAATATTTTTATAAATGGTCTTGCATGGTAAGTATATGGCAATTACCATCAGGAGTTGTAGGAAGTTTTCCTACTGTATCCAAGGATACTTTATCAAAGGCGTCCAGTGGAGTGTCCGTAATTAGCATTGGCTCTCTTGTTTTTACTCGAACAAGTTTTTGTTCTTGGCAAGTTGGACATTTTCTTATGAATTCAGTTACTTGGTCTTTGAGACCAGTCCAGAAGAACTTTTCACGTATTCTTCGATAGGTTTTTGTGACTCCTTTATGTCCTCCTATTTTGCTGTTATGGTATTCTTTGATTATTTCCTCTCGAATTTCTTCTTTTGGAATTGTAACTTGACCATAACATATAGTGACTTTTATGGCGCTATTTTGAAAAATTGTATCTATTATTTGTAAAAATTCTCCTTTCATTAATTCGTCAGTTAGGTCATTTCTTCTGGAAATTCTAATTTCCTTTAATTTTTCGTTTTGAAGAATGCTTTTTAGTTTTTGTAATACATCAAGGACATCCTTTTTTATTATTGGATCAAAATGATTGTGTTTTACTATTAAGGTGTAAATGTTATACTGTCCTCTAGGGGTAATTAGTATTTGTCCTTTTTGTGGATTTTTTAATTTTATTTCTTGAGGATCAATTGCTCCGATGTCAATGAGTAATCTTCCTACAGGAGTTATAAATTCACAGTCGGCAGACAGAAAATGAGCATAATTATTTCGATAGTAGGTTAGATTTTCTGTACAACTGTTTATGTTTCATGTTAAAGATTCCTTTATATTGTCTTTAATTTTTGGTATTTTTGAAGGAATGCTATCAATAGATGTTTCTAATTTTGATCTAATTGTTGTTTGGTCTTTTAGTGGTTCGTTATTTTCTTCGTCTGTTTCTTCAGATTCAGATGTTTCTTCTTGTATTATGGGATGTTTGAAAGGTGTCGATATTGCAAGAGGTTGGTTGAAGCTTAAGGGTGTTATTGATCTTCTAGTTTGATCAGCGAAAGTTACATTTTTTCCTTTATTAACATCCTCTAGGATTTGTTTCTTTTTACTTATATTATTATTTTCAATATTTTGAATCATGTCGGTTAATTCTTGTATATCTTTATGAGCCCCTTTTAGAATTTCGTTTAACTTTTCTGCAAAATCTGAATGGCTTCCAGGTATGCATTCGTTTGCTGCTTCATGAATTTCAGGGTCATCATTTCCAACAGAGACATTAAGCCAATCTCTAGGTGCTACTTCTTTTTCCGTTAACCAATCTTTATGTTGAGCCATTGATTCATCAAATTGGGCTATTGATTTTTCTAATTCTTTTGCTATTTCTTTCCTTGTTTCTGGAATTTGTTCTTCTTCTTCTTCTTCTTCTGAACTATCTTTGCTTCCACTTGAAGGCGGGCTAACTATTTTCACTACTTCTTTACTTGTTGTTGGTTCTGTAATAAATTCATATTGTTCGAAAGGTGCAGTGGGGTGTGCGCTTTTTGGTGCATATGGGTCATAAAGAGGTGTAGGTGTGACCAAACTAGGTAGAATACTTTTGCTCTTTTTACGTATATGTGGTTGTTCTCTTTCATCGGAATCAGAGCTTGAAGATTCATCTTTCGTGAGTTCTGTTTTTAAAGGTCGAGGTTGTAGTTTATTTCGTTGAGCGACGCGTTGTGCAATTGTACTTTTTTCTAATAATTTTGTATTTGTGCCTATTTTCTTTGTAGGTTTCATAATACTTTTAATTTTTGTTGGTTGTTTGAGAGTTCTTTCTTCTTGTGTTGAAGTATTAGCAACTCCGGAACTTGTGGATGGAGCTGTAGATTTAGGATTTGTAGATTGTCTTGTGTTTACAAGGATTCGTGCCTGTTTTCTTGTATTTGATTCTTTTATTGTAGTTTCAATGGGATTTCTTGATAGGGCGTCTGCATTATGATTTAATTTTCTGGTTTGTACTTAAATTCGTACTCGTAATCTCGTAGTTTCAATCTCCATCGAACTAATCGTTGTCCCGGATCGTTAATTGAATTAATCTATTTTAGTGGTTCATGATCACTAACCAATGTGAACTTTTTGCCGTAAATATATGGTCTAAAATGATTAACTGCATAAAAAACAGCTAAACATTCTTTTTCGGTGGTAGAATAATTTTGTTCAGGTGCGTTCAATACTCGTGAAAGATATGATATAGGTAAATTAATTCCATCCTTATCTTGACTAAGAACGGCGCCTATTGCAAAATCTGATGCGTCTGTTGTTATTGTGAACATTTTGTTGTAATCAGGATATTGAAGTATAGGGCTCTTACATAACATTAATCTAAGTTCCTTAAAACTTTTATCTTCTTCTGGTCCCCATTCAAATTTTACGTTCTTTTTCAATAGATTTGAAAGTGGTTTTGCTTTTGCAGAGAAGTCTTTTATGAATCTTCGATAATAACCTGCAAGACCTAGAAATTGTTTTACATTTCTGGGTGTCTTTGGTGTTGGAAATTGCTCTACTGCTTCTATCTTTTTAGGGTTGGGTTTTACATCATCGCTACTAATTATGTGTCCCAAATATGCTACTTCTCTACATAGGAATTCGCATTTCTCAGGTTGCAATGTTAAATTTGCGCCTTTTAATCTTTCTAATAATCGTTTCACTTTTGTACCATGTTCTTTTAAAGTTTCTGCGTAAATTGCTATGTCATCTAGATAAACAAATAGTTTTACACCTTGTAGTCCGAGTAAGACTTGGTCCATTAATCTTTGAAATGTTGCTGGTGAATTTTTTAATACCATCGGCATTCGTACGTATTCGTAATGTCCATGTACTGTTGAAAATGCTGTCTTTTGCCTATCTTCAGGATCTAGTTCTATTTGATGAAACCCACTTGCTAAATCAAAAACTGAGAAATACTGAGCTTGGCCCAAGGAATCAATTACACTTGTAATATGAGGCAATGGATAAAAGTCTCCTACTGTCTTATCATTAAGGGCTCTAAAATCAATAACTATTCTCCATTTCTTTTTTCCAGTCCCATCTATTTTCTTAGGTATGATGAGTAATGGTGAATTGTAAGGTGAAGCAGAAGGTTTTATTGCTCCTTCTGAATTCATTCGATCGATGACCTTGTCTATTTCTTCTTTTTGTGCAGGAGAGAATCTATAAGGTCTGGTATGAATTGGAATTTCGTCTACGGTTATAATTTTGTGTTGTACTTTATTGGTTGGTTTTAAAGGTTTTCCTGTTAAATGAAAACTTTCAGGAAATTCTCTTACTATGTCTTTGACATGTTCTTGTTCTTCAGCGTTTAGATGATCTAATCTTAGATTATCAATAATAGCCGCAATGCGATCTATTGGTTCTTCATATTCTTCATCTGACGAGTCTTCATCTATTTCTTCGCCTAGTAATGGATAATATTCGAAAGAACATCTATTTCTACGTCCTCTACTGTGGTATTTATTGCAAAAATGTGGCATAATCCATTATTGTTGCTTACTATGCCTTCTCCTATTATTAAACCTTCTTCTGTTTTTATTAATGGTAAATAACCTTCTTTTACTTCTTTATTTGACACTTCTATTGGTATTACTTGTCGGCCTCTAGCTTTGATGGTTAATCCTCTTCTTTTGTTTTCTTTATTTTCCACTAAATTTTCTCTGCACATGATAGATTCAACGTCTTGAAAAAATATAGGGTTTACTGGATTTGTGTGAGTAACGATAGAATTATTCCAAAAGGAAATTTCGGCCTTTTCTTGTCGAAGATATTCTCGTCCTAATATGCCATCAGAATGTAAAGGAAAATCGGAAGACACTACTTGAAAGGTAATAGGTTTTTTATTTACATTAACTTGAACTGTTCCAAGCGTGGGTATTTTTACAGAGGCTATTCCTTTAAGTTGAATGGCATCGTTTATTGTTACGTTCAATTCTGGTTGTAAAATATCCAACTTTATTAAATTTACGTCGGCACCGGTGTCTACTAATAGTGATGCCTTTGAATTTAAGAAATCTGGGGATTTTAGAATTATTACTGGGGATTCTTTGCTGCATTGTGTTTGCAGGATTGTTCTTGTTTTTGTAGTATCCTCACAGTTGCTTGACGCTCTTGTTTTTCCTGACTCGTGTAACGTGGCGTTACGAATTCTCCCGCGTCTGCTGCGAATCAGGCGATTGAACCCGAAAACGGCCGAAGGGCCTCGAGGTTGTCAATCGCCGGATTTGCAAGCAGACGCGAAACTTGTTGTTTCGACTCCCCAAAAACACCACCGTTACTGTGAATTGTTTCCGTGATTGGATTCGGTGCTTCGGATTACTTGAGTGGAGAGAATCGACGATTAGTAAGTCAATAAATTATTGTTATTCTTAAAACATCGTTTCTCTTTCATTCTCCTTTCATTTCCACCCTTTTCCCTCATAAATAACTGGAAATCCGGGCGACCAGTTATAAATTGGGGCCCAACATAAAAAACCCACCGGAACATTCCCTTCTTGTTTGAAAATTCCCTGAAAATTTTGATTTTTTTTTATAATTGTGGAAAAATCAAAAGAAAAATCCATTTTTTACCGCCTGGTCGCCAATCAGTTATAAATTGGCGCCCAACGAAAAAACCCATCTTTCCATTCCTTTTTCTGTTAAGAAAACCCTTCAGAAATAATTCTGTTTAACATCTTTGTTTTGTTGAAAATACCCAAAATAATTTTTCATCATCTTTGTTATGTTGAAAATCCCAGAAAATTCATTTATTTTTTCATCATTTTTTAATTGTTGAAAATTCCACCTGTCACCTCATGGTCGCCTAACCTCGAAATCAAATCTTTTCTTTTCCTGTTTCCCATATTTATTTGAACATATTTATATTTTGTGCATGAAAATTATTGAATTTTATTGATATTTTATATTATTATATTCTATATTCTTGACAAATGTGACAAATTTTTCATGTGACGGACGCAGACAATGACAGAAAATTGTGTGAAAACAAGTGCGTGAGAATACCGGTAAAATTAATCATAGAAAAATTTATCGAAAACGTGACTAAATTTGTGATAATTAGCGAAAATTAGTGAAAATTAATGAAAATAACGGAAAATAAAGTCGAAAATTAAAAAGAAAAAGTGAATTTATCGATTATTTTTGAGAGAAAATTTTGTCGTCGTAAGACGCCGGTTTGTTTTGTTTTCGTGATCAAGGTCGTGTGTAACTTCGAAAAAAATAATAAACACGAAAAATTTCGCGAATAATTCGAAAATAATTTTGTCAAGTGAGAAATAAAAATTAGTATACCGGGTGTCAAATAAAATTGAATAAAATAAGTCAAGACAATAAAATTTTGAAAAATCAAGACTTATACCGGGTGTCTCTAAAGTTTAAACTTAGAATAAAAACTTAGAAATTTTTGACACGGTAACCGACTTATACCGGGTGTTACTTTTTATACGGTAGTGCGATAAAGTATAAATTCAATTGTAAAATATCGTTAAAGGTTAATAACAATTAAATAACAAATTAAAATTAATTGTTAATAATAAGTGAAAATTCCTTTTGTTTTTTCGATATTAAACAATTAAGAAGGAAATAAAACTTTTTTTTGCAACGTATACCGGGTGTGTCAAAAGTATCAATTTAAACTTTTTAGTGTTTTTCGGTAAATGAACGTGTAATAATTTTTTTTTAAGCACAAAATAAACAAATACGGTAAATCTCGAGAAAATTAAAAAAAAATTAGTTCGAACATTTGTGATTTAGTAATAGAAACTTTTTCTCACATATAGTTCATGACGTTGAACAATAATTAGCGGAAAATTTTTTCTTTTTGCGTAAGTTGAAATTTGTAGAATAGATTAAATAACGATTTAAACTTATTTCTAATTTTTCAAAATTGAATCACAAATGCATCCGAGACGTGTTTTACGATCGGATACAAGAAGAATTAGGGAAAATAAGGAAACAGAAAATATGTGGGGAAGCGAAACGGAAACGGCGAGCGAAACAGATTTTGAGGAAACAAACGCAGCGAGCGGAACTGCCCCTCCCACATACAAACAAAATTTCCCCCCACAAGACAATGCGAAATCAAATGATTTAGAAGCCACGATAGAGAGACGCGAGACAATGATTCGTGCTCTCGTTGAACTCGTGTCCCCCCAAAAATTGAAATTTGTTAATTTCAACCAATCTATGCCCCTCCCAAGCGGAACAAGTGAGCAAGCAGCAACAAGGAAGAACGCGAGTGTGCAGTTGATGCATTTGGAGAACAACAACCAAGGGTTACCAAATGCAGGCCCAACAGCTGTACCAACGAACCGCGGTATATTACAACAGTACTTTGACGGAATAAAGAAAACTGTTGAAAATATAGGAAAAGTACCGGAAAATGTCATGGACAATTTTGTAGGAAAATTACCGGGAAATGTGACGGAAAATTTTACGGTAAAATCAAAAGACGGAACTTTTGATATTAATTCGTTTTTAGGGACAAATAATCAAATGATTAAAAGTAGGAACGATCAGTTTTAATTTTGCTATTTCCTGATTTTCGTTCCAAGTCCATTTTACATTTTTACGTAGTAATTTTTGCAAAGGTTCGATTATTTCAGCGAAATGTGGAATAAATCGTCGGTACCAGCTAACCATTCCTATAAAACGTTGTAACTGTTTAATAGTTTTAGGAGTCGGAAATTCTCGAATGGGTTTGACTTTGTCGTCATCGATTTGCAGTCCTCTTTCGTTAACTACGAAACCTAGGTATTTTACCTCTGCACAACCGAATTCACTTTTTTCGAAATTAACTGTCAACCCTGCTTCTTTTAATTTTCCTAATACTATTTCCAAATATTTCATATGTTCGTCAAACGTTTGAGAAACTATAATTATGTCGTCTAGATAACAGAAAACTTTAGGTTTGAGATCGGGCGTAATAATTTTATCCATTAAGCGTTGGAATGTTGCAGGAGCATTGTAGAGGCCAAACGGCATACGTTTCCACTAGAAAATTCCAAACCCAGGGACAACGAAGGCCGTCTTCTCTTTAGACTCCTTACTTAACGGAATTTGATTATATGCCCATTTAAAATCGACCTTAGAGATATATTTCGCGGCTCTGAGCATATCTAAAATTTCGGCCATTAACGGAACCGGATACAGATCTTTTTTCGTTACCGCGTTGACTTTCCAAAAGTCTAGGCATAATCTGTATGTTCCGTTTGCTTTCTTGATCATAACAATTGGATTTGACCAATTGCTATTACTTGGCTCGATAATACCTTCGCGCAACATTCTTTTAATTTCCTTAATTATTTCCTCCTTAATTTTCGGCGAAACATAATAATATCTTTGTTTTATCGGCGCTGTACCCTGCGTGTCAATAACGTGTTCAGTCAAATGAGTAGCTTTCAAAATTTCCTCGGGGGGTGGTAATCTAATTTTTAAAAATTTATTTAAAAATTCTTGTTCTTCCTCGGACAATTCGACTAGTCCTGAACAAAATTCGGTTTCATCTAAACAACTCGATTCTCGCAATATTTTTTCCTGAATATTGTTGTTCATTATCGCGTTGTTTTTGAAATTAATCCATTTCGTACTTAATGGTATACGAAATTTATTTCCAATCGCCATAGAATTTTTTAATTCTAATTTTTCCGATTTAATCGCCATATGATTTTTCGATTTTAATTTTTCCGATTTTTCATTTTCCGTTTTTTGCGAATTTTCTCGTTTTCGCCAAATTTTTGAACTTATTTCGCGTTCTCTAATTTTCTTTTTCAATTCCGCTTTTTTATACCAATTTTTCTTACGGGGATTGTCGATTGGGAACAAAAATGGTTCGTCAGTCTCGTCAAGACCTGAGTCCATTTCTAAATTATCAAATCTGTTTGATAATGGGATATCCATTAACCACTTCGGTGGCGTGGCGTTCCAATTGGCGTTCCACGTCCCTGGCCAAAAGTGGCGAAAATAGCGAAATGGCGTTCCAACTTTTTCTAGATTTTTAAAGAGTATATTTAATTTTAATCTACTGCAACAATATATTTCTATGTTTCCAATATCAGGGAACACAAAAATGACAATAAAAATTTGTTTTTTTAAGATTTTCACTGTTTTTTGGACGTTGCAAAATGTCATTTTTAATACTTTTCTACCAATGGCGTTCCACTTTCGCTCAAATATTGACAAATAAACTCAAGATCTTTCTATGGGAAATAATATTTATATATATCTTAGAATCTCTGAATAGTAGAATTGTGTTATAGAATCATTTGTAAATTGTTATAAACAAATTATATAAACAAATTGTTAATTAAGACGATGTGTTCAATGAATTTTAATAAAAATTGTTACTCGGGGGTTTTTGGGGTCGCTGATAACGAATCCGATGTCAGTTTTTAAAAATTCAAAATGGCGAATCCAATATGGCGGACGAGTTTATAAAAAATTGATTGAATTCGCTTGAATCGTTTTGCTCAGGGGTTTTTAGGGATGCTTATTAGGAATTTCATATGAGTTTATCATGAAAAGCAACAGTTAAAATGAGTCAGGAAAGTAACTTATTATGAGCTGCAACAAAAGTGAGCCAAGATTTTTTTTTGCTTATAATGTCAAGGACCAACCTGCATTCGCTAGAGAAATTCGCTACCCAGAGCACCCCACAAGGAGGCTGCAGCGATAGGATTTTGTGGTCCTTTATTTTTTTGTATTTTCTTTGTTTTTTTTGTTAATTAATTTTTTATAAACTAGTCCGCCATATTATATCTGCCATTTTGAATTTTAAAAAACTGACAACGGATTCGTAATCAGCGACCCCAAAAACCCCCGAGTAAAACGTTTTAAGCGAATTCAATCAATTTTTTATAAACTCGTCCGCCATATTGTATCCGCCATTTTGAATTTTTAAAAACTGATATCTTATTCGTTATCAGCGACCCCAAAAACCCCCGAGTAAAACGTTTTAAGCGAATTGAATCAATTTTTTATAAACTCGTCCGCCATATTGAATCCGCCATTTTGAATTTTGAAAAACTGACATCGGATTCCTAATCAGTAACCCCAAAAACCCCCGAGTAAAACGTTTCAAGCGAATTCAATCAATTTTTTATAAACTCGTCCGCCATATTGGATCCGCCATTTTGAATTTTTAAAAACTGACATCGGATTCGTTATCAGCGACCCCAAAAACCCCCAAGTAACAATTTTTATTAAAATTCATTGAACACATCTTCTTAATTAACAATTTGTTTATATAATTTGTTTATAACAATTTACAAATGATTCTATAACACAATTCTACGATTCAGAGATTTTAAGATATAAATAAATAAATAAATAAATATTATTTCCCACAGAAAGATCTTGAGTTTATTTATCAATATTTGAGCGAAAGTGGAACGCCATTCGTAGAAAAGTATTAAAAATGACATTTTGCAACGTCCAAAAAAACAATGAAAATCTTTTTAAAAAAAATTTTTATTGTCATTTTTGTGTTCCCTGATATTGGAAACATAGAAACATATTGTTGCAGTAGATTAAAATTAAATATACTCTTTAAAAATCTAGAAAAAGTTGGAACGCCATTTCGCTATTTTCGCCACTTTTGGCCAGGGACGTGGAACACCAATTGGAACGCCACGCCACCGAAGTGGTTAATATTAACGAAAGATTCTAATTCGGAGCGTTTTATTAAGTTAATAGATATAGTAGGATCAATGAGAAATCTTTTATTTTGCGATATGCAATGGTAAGATATAAAATGTCCACTAGGATAATTAAAAGAGGAATTAAAGTAATTCTGCATAAGTATGCTTGAATTATTATGGTTATTAAAATCCTTTTTTAGTTAATATTTGCAAGTGTTATCCACCAAATAAAAAACCAAAAGGAAATATACATTAAGATAAAAGTGAACGAAACACGTGGAAATTAATGATTTTTATTATTTAACGTATTTAATTTTTAACGTGTTTCTATATCTATATATATACGTTAGTTGTGGGCCGCCAGTCTGACCTCAGCTATTTTGTACTACTGTGAGCTCGCCGCCTAAAGGCGAGATACAGTAGTTTAAGTAAATGCAATTTCTTGTCCAAGAGGGACTCGCGCTCAATTTGAATTATTTAAATTAAGCGCTGTCTTATGAAAACCACAAAAAAACGAATAAAATGATTAAAGTTGCAATAGAAACACTTACGTAAACAAAACACATGATTGAATCACTATTATCTTATGAATCTTAGCTTTTTATATTAATTTGAGTCTTTTTAACAGAAATTTTCCTATAACTCCGGAATTTTTAGAATCAATATCTATTTGACAGTATGAAATTGAATTTCTTTATTTAATATTAAATACTTTATTTTTCCAGAATATAATTCGGAGCTATTATTTTTATTGTTGATTTTTGAATATTCAATAAAGTTTGAATACTTTATTATATTTTTGTTGATAAGGCTAAAATTTGATGAAGAATCACATAAAAATGTTGCTGATTTATTCTTAAATTTGGCATAAATGTTTATTCCTTCTTACAAAAATAAGCTTGTTACTATTGTTTTTTGCTCATCTGTTGCAAGTTCTAGATCAACTTCGTCAAGATAAAATGATAGTTTTTCCGTAAATTTACGACCTACAATCCCAATTGACACTTTTTGTCCCGTATTTACAATATAAAATTTAATCTTTTCGCATATTATAGGAATAATGATGCTCTTAGAATTATAATTCTTTGATTGAATGAAAGGAACCAATATGCTTTTGTCTATTAAATTATAGTCAACTGTTTGATCTAAAATAAAATCTGCTGATCTGTTTTTTAAATAATCTGAATAAATTGTAACTATGTTATTTTTCTTATCAAAGGATAGCATAAATAATTAAGGTTCTAACAAGGAAAATTACTAATAACTCATTTTTATTTCTAACCTTTATACAATTTTTGATAATTTAATTTTTCTTATTGTTTTGTTTTTTATCGTTTAGTATATTTTCGGTATTATTTAAAAGTGCTTCAAAAAATTCGGAAAATTCTTGTTGTGAATTTAAAGTTTTCACTTCTAATAATTTTTCCACTGTTTCTAATGATCTTTCTTTGTATCTCTTTTGAACTTTTTGTCCTCCTCTATTCCTGGGCTTTTTGAAGACTTGGTCCTCGTTTTGCATGATAGGTTAAACTGAAAGAAAAGACATTTTGTCTTTAATTTAGTTCAACCTGTTGTTTTTATGTTCAATTAAAAAGAAAATCAATTATGTTACGTTCCGAGCAAGAGCGAGGCTTTTAAATAAAATTAAATAATTTATTTAAATAGATTTTAAAACCAGTTAGCTGATTAATCAGGTTAGTAAAGCCTGATTTTTATTTTTATTGTAGGATCGTGATCACTTGTCAAAACTATAGGTTTTGCGTTAATAACAAGATAAATATTCCTTTTATTTAATTTATTGTTTATAGTAAGAAGAAAGTTACAATTGTTACAAATTGTTACTTACGTTTAATTACAGATTCGTTGACGAGATTATCGCAGGGTTGTTATAATTGGTTTTCTTGATTTGAACTCGTTTCAATTGAATGAAACTGAAAGTTTGTTTTATTACACTTGTGTAATATTTACAACTTTATAACAGTTTTTGTGCTAAAATAACAGTTTCACGTTTTCTAAGTGTTAAATTATTTATCTTGCACCTTTTTAGGGGAAAGAAACTTGTTTCTAAGTGACAAATAATATAACTTGCACCTTTATGGAAAGAATTAGTGTTTATACTATTAATTATTAATCACAAATACGACAGTTAATATAGCAAAATTATCAACTCTAAGTGTTAAATTATTTGTCTTGCACCTTTTTAGGGGAAAGAAACTTGTTTCTAAGTGATAAATAATCTAACTTGCACCTTTTTACGGGAAAGAATACAATAATTCGCGTTTTAACCGAAGGGTTACAATGATACTGTCCGCACTGAACTACACCGGAACTTTTGACAATTGCTCTTAAATTTGCAGGGGTTTATATAGGACTTTTAGTCCATGTATCGTGTGGGGACAATAGTAGAAAGCACGATTCTGGCTAAAAGAGCATATGTCACGTTTCTAGCTAAAACAGCATTGAGCACGTACGGATGTAATATGATCTTTTCTATCTTATTCTATTTTCTATCTATCTATTATTCGAACTTATAATCAATACTTAGTTCGATATCTGTTAAATTCAAATATTGTTACATGTTTTCAGTCTTTTAATCGAATCGACAATCGATTATCGATCAATCGATTATCGATTATCGATTAATTTTCGATTCGATTAATTTAAAGGAATTTCAAATTAATTGTCCGATGATATACGACTAATAACAATATTTGAATGGTATTTGTTTGATTAAATAATTATCATTAATAATATTAATTAATTTTGTAATTTGCATTTATTCTTTCTATCATCCTTTTAATCATGTGTCATCTCTTTCATTCATGGCATTGACACTTGTCGCAAAAGCATAGTACGTTGACTCAGTTTACTATTTCATTCATATGAGTAGTAACACGTGCTAATGACTCACATGAATGAAAGATTATAATATTTAATTATGATTTCTATCTTATGTTTTTAAATTTTAGAATTTGTAATGATTAATACATTAATTTGAACTATGCTTTTGGACATTGTTCAAATATTACATTTATAGTTTTTGTTTGAATAATTAATTAACTAAATTATGTAATTTTTATAGAATTATATAAATTAAAAATATATATCGGGATATAACAGTCCTCCCTCCTTAAATTGTTCTTCGTCCTTGAAGGACCAAATTATAAACTTTTACAATTTTAATATTTTAGTGATTCGAATGATTTTAATAAGTTCTACAATAAATTATTATGCTGACAAGGTAAGTTGATACTCTTAGTTTATTTTGGAATGTAGTGAACGTGTCTAAAGTAGGATACATGAAGAATGAGGTAAGTTGTTGTAGAAACATCAGCGAAATGTTCCATGGTCCAGATGTTCTTTGTGAGACAAAGGATTTGCTGTTATCATCGGTTTTGAGGGCTGGTGATCTCATGATCTATGATCTCCATGTCCATTGTTCTCTTTAGTTTCCCTTTGATAATGAGTGATAACAGTGCGGTAAGCGACGCTTCGACGGTTGATTTTGTCAATTATTGTGTGGAAAATATGATTCCAACATCGTCGTCTAGTTTGAGATTTCCTTATGGTGAGACAGTTTAGTGCTTATTTTCCTTTTTACTTTTTCTTTATTTTGTGTAATCAATTATATCTCCTTCTCTTTTATTTATTATGAGTGAGTCAAATATAAACGTCGGTAGTGATAGTAGTGACGATTATATCGAACAATTCAACTTGGATTTATTTAACGACTCTGTGAATCGAGAGGAAAATGTGCGTGAGTTTAATGACAATTTAAATTTGGTAGAAATTCCCAGTGTAGTTGATCAATCTGCTATTGAAAAGACAATTGCATTGCCTTCTACGTCATCGGGACAGTCCGTTCCCAGATTAACAGCTGAACTTTCCTCAGTGTCTAATACAAATTTTCCTTCAATGAGTGCTGGTTTTCCGACATTAAATGTCGAAATTTGGGATTATGATAGTTTAACGCGACCATTAGGGCCTTCAATTTCCAGTTCTTCGATCTTCCATACTTCTCAACATCGGCTTTTAGGTTTGCGAATTATCGATCTCGAAGAATCATTGGGCATTTATCAATTTGCCATCTGGAGAGTGCCTTTTAGAAATGCCGCAAGAGTCATTTGTGATCTGTGCTCATCAATTCTACAATCTCCCTTTAGTATTGACGATTTTAAAATAATTAGGAGATTGGACTCTAAGCGTAAGGGAGTGATTGTGCGCGTTCCAACTATCGAACTAAAAAGATTGATTTTTACACTAAAACATGTATTTTTGTATCGCGGATATCATTTAGACATTCTATGAAGTTCTCCCTCTTTTATTTTTATTATTCTGAATCTCTTTCTTGTTTTTGTTGTCTATAGATTCTTCCAATAGTGTCTTTTCTCGTCGACCCTTCAAAATAAAATTATTGGCTCACATCATGTTCGGTATTACCGAATTACATCGGGTATCCAGGGAAATAAAAGATCTGCGATGTCCTCGAGGATATGTTCCAAATTACAAAATATTCAGAAATCATTCCGACTCTCAGTTAAAATTCATTTTTCGAAGGATACCAAATTCTTGGTCAGTGGTGAAAGGAGACGTGAATAAAGTACATGATTTGAAAATTTCCAAGGCGAAATTGGAAAAAAATTAATGCGATTAGTAGCATCTCTTGTCGCTCTCTCTTCAAATAAAGCACATTTCTTGAGGTAATTTAAATTTTTTTTTATTTATCCCCTTTTTTTGTTTCTTTTTTTTAATTATGCTTCGTTTGAATTTTTATTCATTGTAATTCTTTTTCTAAATTTCAGTATGCGGGGAAAGAGTGGACGTTTTTGTCGATGTGGGAAATTCATAGCGATGGACCGAAGGAATTTGGTGTGTACTTGTAGAGACAATAACGCAGATCCACCAATGATTGATTCCGAGGAAGAAGAAATAGACGTCGTTAATTGATTACAATTTTCATATATATATTTTTATACTTATACATATATACATACATACACACACATATACTTCTCTAGACAATAATTGTATATTCTTTCACACTTTATAATAAATTTGTTATCTTTAATATAATATTTATGTGTTTGAGTTTGCCTTTGCTTGTTTTTGTCCTGATTTTATCGATTAAATGTTCAAATTTTTCAATTTTATGTTAAATTTTTGACCATATTCGATCATTGATTATTAGTTCTTTTAAGGTATTGAATTTTTATATTCGTAATTAATATTAAATTTCATTATTCAAATAATTTTTATTTTTCCATAGCATTTTATTAAATTTCAATCGCTGTTTACTTTTTCTTATATAAATTATCGTCGAAATCGATTTATTTATTGATTAAATCGATAATTCAAGTTGAATTCGTCGAGAGAAGCATCAGGGAAGCATAAATGCACAGGGAGTATGCTTATAAGTTCGAGCGGAGATCGAGAGATTTCAACGCCTGGAACGTCGGCATAGTCGGCAAATAGTTTAATGCGGTCCGAAAGTCCCATGTCTCTTTTCTTTTAAATTCATTCATTATAAATAGAATTTTTAAACTGCTATTTAGCTTACTTGTTTAAATTTAATAACAATAATTAACACTATAATCACAAAAGCAATATTTTATTAAATTTATTTATTAAACTATATATAAATTTTCTCATTATTTCATGAATTTTCTTTTTTGTGCGAAATATTTATTTCTGCCCTTGTTACCATTGTAATCATCATCGCTATTAATATAATTATTATTATGATTAATTTCTCAATAATAGGATTATATTAATATTTGTTTTACAGAATTTTATTCATTATTGGCTGAGCCTTATTTTACTTTTTGAAGTTTTGTTAGCATATTTTCATGAATTTAAATTTTTATTCATTATTTAACAATTATTTTTATCAATTAATCAATAAACAAAATTGTAATTCATGATAAATTTTATTTATTTACATATATACAGTAAGAAAAGCTATCCGTCAGTCATAGGAAAGTATGGGAATCGCATAAGTCTGTCTAACTCCCACTCATGGGACATGACTGACGTGATAGGTTTTCGTACTGTATATATATAAAATTTTTTTTTTTGTTATTTATGTTTAATTTGGTCAAATTAATTTTATATAGTCATGTAATTTACTGTTGCATCGATATTTTTATCGATAATCATTAATAATCCAATTATATTGGGGTTTCAAAGCGAGAGACGTAACAAGCGAACATGCATTGAAATTTTGATGAGAATTTTTAAAAATTTTTTGAACATAATTGAATTTTGGAGAAGAATTTAATTTTTTTTAAAGATATGAAATGACCAGAATTTTTTTAATTTTTGAATATAATTGAATTTTTGCGAAAATTTTTATTACTTTTGAAAATAATTGAATTTCTGGAATTATTTGTAACTTTTCCAAAATTCAATTTTTTAAAAGTATTTTTAACTAAAATTCTTTTATCAATCTAGTATTTATGAAAATTGTAAAATTGATTCATTAAATAATGTATAAGTCATAACTTTATGATAGTTCTTGTAAAATTAAGTTATTTAAAAAGAAATTATTGTCTGAAATAGAAAAATTTAAGGTTTTGTATTAAAATTCGTGGTAATTTCATAGTTTACGAGGCAAATAAAAAAAAAATTTTCTACTGTTAATGAGTATGGAATATATGGAATCAAGGATGAATAAAAGAACTTGAAAACATTGAAATTAAGAAAATTTATGTTTTATATATATATATATATATATATATATATATATATTTTTTTTTTTTTAAACAAAATAAAGCTTTTCTTTGGTACATACATATGTATTCAATCACTGCATATTTAAATTGGCATTAGTATACAGAAACTATGTTCAGAAGGAAAACTATAAAAACCAAACATTAATTTTCAAAATAATGTAAATGAATCAGCATGTATACAATTTTATGTATAAAAAATTAATTCTTTGTTCTTCAGAGAAAAAAAGTATGTAATTTTCTTTCACTTGTCAAACTTTTTCTTTATTTTCTTGAATTTTTCAGAGTTTATGAATATCTTTTAAATAAACGCGGAATCTGATTCCATTAATTTAAAAATCTACTTATAGAAATAAATTATTTTTTAGTTGTTTCAGAAATTATTAGCAAAATTGTATAGATGACATGGAAATGCAATTACTATATATGAAATTATAATATAAATAATAATTACGAAATTAAAAAAATCAAACGCAGTGCAACAAACACGCGGTTAGTATCGTGAAAGTTAACAAAAAGTAATTGCCTCAGTCCCCTTAAAAAAATTCGAAAAAAATAAAAAATACTGATAACTCCCGTAATAAACAAAGTATACTTTCTACTCTACTCTTTACTTTTTTTTCTTTAACCAATTCTCCCAATAAAAATAGAAGTTTATCCTTTCTTTCTAGATTTTCTTCATGTCGTATTTGTGCCTCTGTTCTGTGTAAATCAAAAGAAGACTTTTTAGGATTACGGCGTTTTTTCTTAATTTCTCTTTCAAATTTTTTACATTCTTTCTCTTCATCTTCTAGTCCTTCTTCGTTTTTCTCTTCCACTAATTCCTCAAGTTCTTCTGCTTCTCCTCTTTCCTCATTTAATTCTTTCTTCTTTTTCTCTTCTTTTTCAATGTCCTTTGTCATCACTTTTTTCCTTACTAGAGATTTCTCCAACTGTCTTACAAATTCTTCTTCTATAACCTTCAATGCTTGACGCCAACATAGGAGGATTTATTTCAGGTCTGTGAAACAATGCCTCATGCATATCGTCAAAAAAATCCCAAGTAATTGGTGAGGTCCCAGTTTGACTCTTTTTAAATAAAATATTTTTGTACCATCTATTTAAAAGTTTCCATTTTGATTCGCACTGCTTTGGAGTCTTTGTGCATCCGTTTTTTTTAACATTTCAGATTGCACTTTTTTCCAAAATGCCATTCCCAAAACTGTTTTGTTTTTTGATTTTTGAATTTCACTAACTATTTTAATTAATAGGCGGACCTCATCATCATCATCCCAGATGCACGATTTACTTCCTAAAAACATATAAGAATTTTATTTTTAATTTTTACTTTAAAAGGTTTACTTTTTGAAATTTAATAAAAATTCTTAATTTTTTAAAAATATAATTTAACTAACACTTTTTCTTTACATTTCATTATTGAAGATATTTATAACAATTTCTTTAATAAAATTCAAAGTTTTTTTAAAATAAAGAAAAATAATGCGAATAAATTCTATTTGTCATCAATTACAAATTTTAATTGAAAATGAAATTGAAACTTTAATAATTTTTTAATAATAAAGGAAAACATTTTTTTACCTCAAGAAAATATTCTGTTAAATATTATTATTTAAAATATTAGTTATTATTTATTATTATTAATATTAAATATTAGATAAAATATTTAATTATTCTTACTTTTTCACAGGAAATGAGACATTCAATGATTTCAAATTAAAACCTTAAAATTAATCAATTTATAAAAGTATTTGTTATAAAACATGAAGATATCGATTGCTCCGAGACGAAGACTCAGTGATCTATTTCTTCATCCTTATTAATAAAATCAGACTTTTGTCTGTACATTGCATAGAATTCAAAATTTCTATTATATTCCTTCTTTTTACACTCTAAGGAATGCGAAAATACTATTAAGAAAATTATGTGTGTATGTGTATATGTGTGTATGTGTGTATGTGTGTATGTGTGTATGTGTGTATGTGTGTATGTATGTCCGCAAATTTTCGACCGCGTATTACGGAAAAACGGTTCGATCGTTTGAAGTGAAACTTGGCAGTCTTTTAGGCATTAGCCTAACTTAAAATCCTAGCGATAGTAGATTAAAAAATATTAATATGGACGAAAGTTATGCCATTTTTTCAAAAATTCGAAAATTCGAAATTTTTAGTTTTTTCATATACTTTAGTGAATTGTACTTAAACTTGGTACAGGGTTAATTTTAGTGTTTTTTATGAAGATTTAATCGTCAGAATAATAAAATTTTGAATAACAAATAAAAAGTGTTAGATTTAAATATTGAAAAATTAAAAAGTTTAAAAATTGAAATTTTTTTGTAATTAATTTTTATACGGTTGTATTTCTTAGGTCAACAATAAAAATTTGTTGTTGAAATCATAAGTTTACTTTCTTAAAAGAATTCTATTAGGTCAGAATATTAACAATATCCATATAATTAATATGAGACTTTTGTCAGTATGTTGCACAGAATTCAAAATTGCTATTATATTTTATTAATTAATGATCAAAAAATGAAAAACTCAAATTTCATTCTGATGACTAAATTGTAATAAAAAATACTAAAATTAACCCTGTATAAAATTTAAGTAAAATTAATGACAATAATTATTTCAAAAGATAAATTTTGAATTTTAAAAATTTTGAAAATATATAGCACTAGCTGTCATGTCGTACCCGTCTTCGACGGGTTTTAGTTTCTACCAATACATTTAACAATGTTTCTACCAATCTGCGGAAAATCAAAAATACCCGGGATAAATTAATTAATAATTAATAATTAGTTAATTAATAATAATTAATAATTAGTTAATAATTAATTAATTAATAATTAGTTACCATTAGCTATTTCGGTAGTATAATTATACTATTTGAATAGTCTCCACCCTTTAGCAAAAAATAAAAAATTATCAAAAATTCGAGAAACCGAATTTCTTAAAATTTAACATTTTTTTCTTCTCTTTTATATCATTAAGCTTCATTATTTTTGTACTCTTCAAAAATACTTTACTTATATTTAATAGTCTCCACCCTTTGGTAAAAAATCTAAAATTATGGAAAATTAGCAAAAATTCATAAAACCGAATTTATTAAAATTCAACATTTTTTCTTCTCTTTTATGGCTTTTGGCTTCATTATTTTTGGGCTCTTCAAAAATACTTTACCTAATTTGTTATCTCCACCCTTTGGTAAAAAATCTAAAATTATGGAAAAATAGCAAAAATGCAAAAAAATGAATTTCTTAAAATTAAACATTTTTCCTTCTTTTTATGGCATTTAGCTTTATTATTTTTGTGCTCTTAAAAAATACTTTACTTATTCAATAGTCTCCACCCTTCGGTAAAAAATCTAAAATTATGGAAAATTATCAAAAATTCAAAAAACCGAATTTCTTAAAATTCAACATTTTTCCTTCTTTTTTATAGCATTTAGCTTTATTATTTTTGTGCTCTTAAAAAATACTTTACCTAATTTGTTATCTCCACCCTTCGGTAAAAAATCTAAAATTATGGAAAATTAGCAAAAATTCAAAAAACCGAATTTCTTAAAATTCAACATTTTTCCTTCTTTTTTATGGCATTTAGCTAATTATTTTTGTTTAATGTAGCAAATTTTTTACTTTACATACTGATCTTTAAATAAAAAACTTTAATAACTTTTCCTGAAAAGCTTGCTTAAAGATTAAAAATCACTATTTTCTTAGAAAAAAGTTGATCTAAAAAAACGAAAAAAAATTTCAAAATACATCTTTTTTAAAAATTTTATCGTAGAAATGGGTTGTATTTATCTGAAAAAGTTAGCTAAGGATAGTTTTTTCATTCATTTTACAAAAGATAAAAAATTTGCATTTTTTTGTTTTTTTGAATTTTTTGGAAAAATGTCATAACTTTTGTTCAAGTTAATATTTTTTAATCGGATAAGGCTATGATTGTAAGTTACTTTAATACCTAATAGACTCCCAAATTTCAATTTAATTGGTTGAACCGTTTTCAATTGATGCGCGAACAAAGTTTTGCATACAGACAGAGACAGACAGACAGAAATTTTTTTTACATTTTTAGAATTCTAATGTCTCAAAACGAAAAAATATATAAAAATTTTCAAGTTTGGAGCAATGTACAGATAGTAATCTGATTTTATTAATATAGATAATGTTCGTTCACATTAATAACTTTTAGTTTACTATAGCTACACTAAAAAAAGTTATATGATTCAAGTAATTATAATTATTTGAAAAATAATATCTTATTTAAAAAGTTTTTATTTCGATCTAATAAGAATTTATTTCGTTTAAATAATTTTATTTAGTTGAATCAAATAAATCTTAATTGGATTAATTAAATAAATACTTGACTCTAATAAATAAATTTATTTAACACAAATCATTTCTAAATTTTATATTTTTTCATGGATTGCTTCTAAACTTTCTATAGTTGAGTATTACATGTTATTTAGTCACATTTTAGCATAATTTTTCAAAAATACTTTCTTATAACGAAGATGTAAGTATAAAAATGTTTTGAATATCAAAAAATTGAAAAAATTATAATTGATACCAATTGCTATGAAGCTTAATTCAGTAGTATTTGTGGGCTCTCTGATTTAACTTTTAGAGATATCTTCATCAATGTAAAGACAAAAGTTAAACACGTTGTTTATTTTGGTTTAAAACAATTTCCGGCTTTGTCCAAATTTTTCCTGGTTTACTGGACGGGTTTTTTTAATAATACATTTAACAGGGTGTTTACCAACCAGAAAAGACGTAAAATATCAGGGAATTTAATGTAACCGAGAAAAACTGGATCTACTTGCTATACAATTAGTTCGAATTAGACTGTACTATAACTCAAAAAACTGGAGGAAATTTTAGATTTATTTTAATACATTATATTGATTGAAGTACTACAAATTGAGAAATATTGTTTTCTGCATTTGAATTAGTTAAAAATAACTAATTTGATAATAAAAAGTCGGTCACTGTTTCAAATGGTATTACTTTCCTAATGAAATAGACAATAGTAACTAATTATTATTTTTTCCCTGTCAAATCAAATTCCCGGCTATTTTCCGGTTTTCTAGGTTGGTAGATACACTGTTAAGTGCATTATCAGAAACTACAACCCGTCGAAGACGGGTACGACAGCTAGTATTTTATAATAATTATAGTTAAAAGTTAACCGAGTATAATATTATTTTATGTTATAAAAATATTCTTACTGTAATATTACAGATAATACAAAAAAATGTTATAACTAATGATAGTAAAATAATTTTACCCGCTGGTTAATAATAATAATTTCAATTCTCGATAAAAATATAAATAATTATACATTACTTACTTTTTATCCATGTAGCCAATTCAAGTTCGTCTTCTTTCGAAGCTGTTGTGAGAATGCCATTTTCGTCCACAAAAAATATGATGTCCTCGTTTGGATCCATTTTTTAAACGCACCACAAAATGAAATGAAATTCAACAATCCTTTAACTTGTACAACAAGGAAAATCGCGAACAATAATAATAATTACAATTATAATAGATAATCGAGCACTATATCAATGACAAAACTTTTTCGTATATGCGTGTTAGTCGAAGCAAACCGAACTTGAACGAAATCAAACGAATGCATAAAGCTTAATTCACAAGTGTGCGCATTCTTGCATTTACGAAAAATTCAATTTGAGCACCACTGAGTGATCCGGATCATAAAATGTGAGTGATCCGTGACAACGCCGAAAACACCCATAGTAGCCTGGTTATTTCAACTCTGTTAGTGGCTCTATTTCTTTAAATTTTTCGGGATTTTTGGGCCTGGTCCTCTCTCCTTAGAGTTTACATTGTCCTCAATGTATGTGAGCTCCAATTGGACCAATAATCCATATTTGTTGTTTATACGTTGGATCGATTATTCGATCTTTGTCTTCTCATTGTTACGACTTTATAAAGTACGTATAGGTTTTTAACTACTATCAATGCTATCAATAATAATAATATTTTGAAAGCTATTGATATGTAATTTACAGCTTCAGATATATGTCTCAAAAATGGAATTTCCATCTGTAACATCAAATATATTTTTAGTTTTTATTCTTATTTTAGGTTTTTATTAAAATGAGGAGGAAAGAAGAAGGCGACCGCCAAATCCCCTTCCTTCTTTTTCTTTCGTCCTTCTTTTAATTTTTTTTGTTTTATTGATTATAATATTTATACATATAGTTGATTATAATATTGGGCGATTGATTACATAGGTATTATTATAATTGATTATTCTATTTCTTAACTTTAATGAAAATTTGAAGTAGTGTTTTTATTTGATCCAAGTGTTTTTTCTACTTCATGATTTTTAATAACTAATTAAAATATTGATTATAATAGGTAATAATATAATTATTTAATATTATTATTTCTTAATTATATTTTTCATAAGTAATAAGGGTTATATTAATTGATTATTTAATAATATCAATATGTAATTCTTGGTGTAATATATTAATTATTGTAATTATTTGTTAAGCATGGTAGTGATTATATAATTATTATTTTAGTAATATTGCTTGTTATATAGAGTGATTAATATAAGTATAATATTTGTGATTATTCAAGTTTTGAAATAATGCGATTTTTCATAATTATTTACAACTTGATAAACATTTTGTTTGTTTAATCAATAATCGCATTATTTGTAATAATATTAAACATATTTTAATTATAGGGGTGAAATTTGGATTTTCGTTTCTCATTAACAGTCGGTATATTAGATAATTTAGTGGTTATATTATCATCCTGACAGTTGGTAATTCAATTCGTTAATTAATTGTTTAGTATTTGAATTTTAATATTTTGTATTGTTATTAATTAAATATGTTTATTTTAAATTATTATGTGTTTTGTTATTATATTGATTTTATTTATCGGTTGTTAATTTGATTTGGATGTTGTGTTTTTCATGATCTCAACTAAGGGCTTTTATCTCCTTAGAATTTGCAAGGGTCATCAGTTTTTGAAAATGACTCATTTCAAAACAAGGCAACGAGATTAACAGAGGTAAGTGACATTTGTTTTCAATTATTTCTGTATTTTTAATATTATCCTTATTGTTTGAAAATTATTGTTTCTGGGGATGGGACTCGGTATGTCCTGTTTCCGGGACAGGCCCGTTTTGGCCCTAGTTGTTAGTTTTAATTATTTGTATGTTTAGTTTAAGTTTTTAATAATAAATGAATTTTTAAATTTAATTTTTTGTGTTTTAGTTTTATTTATTAGTTCCTTCTTCTTTTTTTTTGATTGGCCCGTATTTATGAGCTCTGCAGTTTGAGCACATAAATATGGGCATAATTACTCATGGCCCGTATTTATGGGCTTTGTATACACAGAGAAGCCCATAATTACGGGTTTCAATATTCATATATATTCTTACTTGCGCTTATGTGCATGAATTTATGTTTGGGTGGGGAATTTTAAATTTTTATAGAATCTAGGGAATTTTATTTTAAGTAGTTTGTGAAGTCACTAGCTTTAAATTCACTATGATATATGTATTGATATTTATCATCTAGTGTTTTACATAGGGACTTTTGTTTTCAGTAGTTTTAATGAATGTACCTTTATGTTTGATATTTTTATATGGGATTGCTTGTTATTTATTGTTTAATTATCAAATTAACTATATTACTATTTAAAATTTAGTGTTTAGTATTATTATTTCAAGTAATTTACAGTTTTTGTTCTAATAATACGTATATTTCGTAAAAGGCACGTTATACTTAACTTTAGAAAAGGATAGAAGTATTCCGTTTTTCTTTATTATTTGCAATGTTATTGCAAAATTTTGAATTTTATGCTTTGATTTAATAAGTTATTATTTATTTGATCCTATTTAAGTATATTTTTCAAATTTTTATTTAGAGAATTTGTTTATTTATGAGAAATTAACTTTTTAGAAAAGGATAGATATACCTTGTTTTCTCCTTTTCTGGTTGAATGGGTACTATTATTGGTTAGTATTTATTATTTTAGGAATTTGTTTATGTTTTCCAATAGTCTGACTTTAATTTGTGTTGTATATTATGGTCGGTTTACAATAATTTTTAATTTACTTGTGCGAATTTAAAGATTACGGTTTGTTAGAAAGGATAAAACTTGATTATTTCGGAAAGTTATTGATAGAATTTATTCATTTGGTATTTGATCCAAGGCTAGTGTAATAACCAACCTTAGAATTGCTATCACCAACATGATAAAATAACATTTTCAGCATGAAAATTTGTTTTAATTTTTCATATATGTATTTTTTGATTTTAGAATTGATTATTATTAACAATATTTTTAGTTATTTAACTAAATTATCTTTAATATTATGTTGAATTGTTCTTAATTGTTATAATCAATTAATTATTTAAATAATTATTAGAATTTAGTTGGGTAAAACAAGAAAATTGAATTGTTTTATAGACTGTTAAAGAGAAACTTAGTAATTTTGGGTGTTTAATCCCATGAACATGTGGGACCTGGTATATCCCAAAAATCATCTGAATCATTATCTTTATCGTTAAATGGATTTTGTTTATTGATGATTTTCTTATTTCTAATCACGCTATAGCAGTGATCTTTTGTATGTCCTCTTTTGTAACAATATTCGCAGCAATTTTCCCATTTATACAATTTCAATTTTATTAAGGAAGGTTCTTCATGTGTCATAACATGAATTTTGTGTTTTAATGATCGTGGTTTCTCCTCTTCGCTAAAATAATATGTTTTGTCTAATTCTTTTAATATTATTTTCGCAGCTGAATGCTCCGATTCTCGAATAGTTCTACAACTATCGCCAGTTGCAATAAATGCGTTGCTGTTTTTATTATCTGTGACGATGCATTTAACTCTCCAAAGTCTACCTAATTCAGGACCAGTGGTCTTGTCCACGGTATAAGTTGGTTTATCCAAATTATACTATGCAGTCAGCTCTTCCAATATTCCTTTTGGATAATTGATTCCGTCTATGTTTCCTTTCGGAAACGTGTAATTTCTTACCAATTCTCCTTGGATTGGTGGAGTGAAAATTATTGATTCTGACATCTAAAAATTAAAATTGTGTTATTATTTTATGCATACGCTAATTTTAATTTATCTACATGTTTTTGGAACCTATTTCCATTGTCATTTACTAGGATTACATTGTTTTAATCAAGGATATCCACAATTGTGTATGGGCCATGGTAATAGGGGTCAAATTTTCTTTTCATACCTTCTATTATGACATAGGCTTTGTCGCCTATTTTTCCTAAGAAAGGTTTGATCGATTTATCGTATCTTTCTTTGGATTTTATTTTGGAGTCTATTAAATTTTTGGCTGCTAAAATTCTTATTTCGGTTAGTCTATTTATAAGCTCTGTTAGGTAGGAACCATAGGTTTCTAATTTTTCCTCTTGGGGAAAGGAGCTAGGAGTACGGGCAGTTTTACCAAAAACTAACTCGTAAGGGGTATAATTAGTTGCTTCATGTACCGAAGTATTATAAGCAAACATTGCGAAAGGTAATAATCTGTCCCAGTCGTCGCAGTCTGTAGCGTATTGTTTTATATAATCAGCCAATACAGCATGGCTGCGTTCTAAGGCTCCATTAGTTTGTGGTCTATAACCAGAAGTTGTTAATTGTTTGACTTTAAATATTTTTGATAATTTTGACATGAATTTACCAATAAATGAAGTGCCTTTATCAGTTAAAATTACTTTGGGGGCTCCATAAACTGAGGCAACTGCATGGGCAATTGTAGTTGCTGAAATGTCGGGTATTGGTACTGCTATGCAATATTTAGATAAGTGATCTTGCATGGTCAAAATGTGACAATTTCCGTCTGGGGTTGTAGGGAGTTTTCCTACAGTATCTAAGGAAACTTTGTCAAAAACGTCTAAAGGAGTGTCTGTAATAATCATAGGCTCTCTGGTCTTTGCTCTAACTAATTTTTGAGTTTGACATGTAGGGCATTTTCTTACAAATTCTGTAACCTGTTCTTTAATTCTAGGCCAATAAAATTTTTCGCGAATTCTTCTGTAAGTTTTTACTATTCCTTTATGTCCTGCTATTTTACTTTTGTGAAATTCACTGATTATATCTTCTCTATTTTTTTCTTTTGGAACTGATACTTGTCCATGACAAATAGTTACATAAATATTGCTGTTAAAGAAAATTGATTCTACAATTTGTATTAGTTCTCCTTTTTTTAATTCGTCAGTGAAATCTCCGTGGCGAGAAATTCTAATTTCTTTTGCTTTTTCCTTGTACAAAAGTATTTTTAGATTACGCATTCCTAAAGTGATGTCTTCTTTTAGTAATGGATCATAATAATTGTCTTTTACTACTATAGAATATACATTGTGTTTTCCTTTCGGAGTTACAAGTATTTGTCCTTTAACTGGCTTTTTGCTCTTTATTTCCTCTGGATCTATCGCTGCAATATCGATGAGTAGTCTGCTTATTGGTGTGGTAAATTCACAGTCTGCTGAGAGAAAATGAACGTAATTATTTCTATAATAAGTTAGATTTTCTCTATGACTTGTAATGTTTGAGGGTTTTTCTGGTATTCTTAAGTAACATGAAGGTAAGCTTGGGAGAATACTTTCTAGAAGTGTTGTTGTTATTAAATTTGACTTAGTTTTATTTTCTTCAATTTCATTTTCTGTAGTATTGCTTTCTTCTTCTTCATCTGTTTCTCTTTCTTCGTCTGTTTCGTCATTCGATTCTATATTTGTTTCATCTTTTTCGTCAGTTTCGTCGTCTTCGTTGGTTTCGTCGTCTGATTCTACATCTGTTTCATGAAATGAAGTGTGATAAGGTGTTGACATAGCCTTTGGAGTTTTGAAAACTACAAGTGTGTTGGGTTCTGATGAAGTGGATCTAAAAGTTACATTTTTGTTTTTGTTTATATCCGTGTGAGCTTTCTTTGGTGTTAAATGTATTGTTTCTTCCGGATTTACAACTTTTTTAGTAAATGTTTCATTGTTTGAGTTGTTTATTTGTTTGTCTTCCCACATAGATTCGTCTTTGGCATAATCCCATTGGAAATCTAATTTTTGTGAAAATTCCGTGTGGTCTCCTGGAATTAATTCATTAGCCGCTTTATGAATGCTTTCGTCGTCGTTTCCGTCAGAAAGAGTGAGCCAATTTCTAGGGGATTGTGGTGAGTCTATTAGCCAATCTTCATGTTGTTTTACATATTCGTTAAAACGAGATATGGAATTTCCTAGATTTTTAACTATTTCTTTTCTACTTAAATTCATTGCGTTGGCTTCTTCTTCGTCAGAGCTTTCTTCACTCTCACTAAGTGGAGTTTTAGGACCTGGTATATTTTTTATAGCCGCTGGTGAATAGGAGAAAATAATAATAGGAAGAAATAATAAATAAAATATAATAATAATAATAATAATAATAGGAGGAATTGGTATCTCTCTCTTCGTCAGTGCTACTGTCAATTGTTTCTTTGTCTATTGTTTTTACTCTAGGTTGTAGTGCTCGTCTTTGTGCTACTCTCGATCCAATAGTGCTTTGGTTAAAATTGGATTTTGAAGTGGATGGTTGTAAAGTGCGTTTTTGTGTCAATCTTGAACCAATAATACTCTGATCTAGAGTAGATTTTGAAGTAGATGGTTGTGAAGCTCGTCTTTGTGCTAGTCTTGAACCAATAGTACTTTGTTCTAAAGTAGATTTTAAAGTAGATGGTTTTAATATTGATTTTGGAGGTTGTATTTTTGATTTTTGAGGATTAGACAGAGCGGTTGTTGATGGTTTAGTTGGTTTCTTTGGAATTTTATCAACACGTTTATTGATTAAAATTTTTACTTGTTTTTGATCGACGTTGGTTTGAGAATTTTCCTTTATTTCGTCTTCTGTAACATTCCTGGATAGAGCATCGGCATTTGTGTTTAGTTTCCCCGATTTATGCTGAAATTCATACTCGTAGTCTCTCAGTTTTAATCTCCATCTTATAAGTCGTTGTCCTGGATCTTTTATAGTGGCAATCCACCTTAATGGTTCATGACCGCTGACTAAAGTGAATTTCTTTCCATAAATATAAGGTCTAAAATGATGAACTGCATATAGTACTGCTAGACATTCCTTTTCAGTTGTGGAGTAGTTTAATTCTGGCGCATTTAATACTCTGGAAAGATAAGCAATAGGCAAGTCAAATCCATCTTTTTCTTGACTTAATACTGCACCAATAGCAAAATCAGATGCATCAGTTGTTAATGTAAAAGGTTTTTCATAGTCTGGATACTGTAAAATTGGGTTAGTGCATAGAGCTTCTCTTAGCTCTTTGAAACTAGCTTCCTGTTCTTGTTTTTATTCGAATTTTACATCCTTTTTCAGTAGATTAGACAATGGTTTGGCTTTTGCTGAAAAATCCTTGATAAATCTTCGATAGTATCCTGCTAAACCTAAGAATTGTTTAATATTTCTAGGTGTTTTAGTAGTCAGAAAATTTTTAACCGCTTCTACAGTTTTTAGATTAGGTTTTACTCCTTCACTACTTATTATATGTCCTAAATATGCTACTTCTTTGAAAAGAAATTCGCATTTTTCTGGTTGTAATGAAAGGTTGGCACCTTTTAATCTTTGTAGTAATCTTCTTACCTTCTTGCCATGTTCTTCTAAATCATTTGCGTACACTACGATGTCGTCTAAATACACGAATAATTCAACTCCTTGGAGTCCAGTTAGAACTTGATCCATTAATCTTTGAAACGTTGATGGTGAATTTTTTAGTCCCATGGGCATTCTTATGTCCATGTGTAGTAGAAAATGCTGTTTTTGATCTATCGATAGGGTCTAACTCAATTTGATGGAATCCACTGGCTAAATCAAATACAGAGAAGTATTGAGCGCCTCCGATGGTGTCAAGTATTGCAGTAATATTTGGCAATGGATAGCAATCACCAATTGTCTTCTCGTTTAGTGCTCGAAAATCAATTACTATTCGCCACTTTTCCATACCACTTCCGTCAATCTTTTTTGGAATTATTAACCATGGTGAGTTGTATGGTGAACAAGAGGAATCTATAGCTCCTTCAGATTTCATTCTATCGATGACTTTATCGATTTCTTCTTTTTGAGTTGGTGAAAATCTGTATTGTTTAACGTGGATTGGTATTTCGTCTTTTGTAATGATTTTATGTTGAACCATATTAGTTGGGGTGAGTTGTTCTCCTGAGAGATGAAAGCTGTCTGGAAATTCTTTAATTATTTGTGTTACATGTTCTTTTTCGTCTTTGTTTAAGTGATCTAGTCTTAGATATTCTAATATGGCTAAAACTCTATCTATTGGTGGTGTGTATTCTTCTTCTGTCGAGTAACCATCTGAATCTTCACCAGGTAATTTGTAAAATTCAAAAGGAATTAACTCTTGAGGTGGTATTTCGATTTCTGCGTCTTCAGATGTCATATTTATAGCGTAAATATGACAAACTCCATCATGGTTCGTTACTACTCCTTCACCTACTAGTAATCCTTCTGCTGTTTTTATTAAAGGCAAATATCCTTCCTTTAATTCTGTATCTAGAACATCAATTGGTATTACTTGTCTTGTTCTAGCTTTAATAGTTACATTTCTTCTTTTAATAGCCTTATTTTCGGTTAATGCATCTCTAGCTTCAGTTGATTCTTTATCTGCGAAAAATATTGGTTTTATAGGATTTGAATGTGTGACTATTGTATTATGCCAAAAAGAAATTTCAACTTTTTCTTCACGAAGGTATTCTCTACCTAGTATACCGTCAGATTCTATAGGAAAATCTGTGGAAACTACTTGGAAAGTTATTGGTTTTGTATTTATTTCAATTTGAACTGTTCCTAGTGTTAAAATTTTTATAGGAACGATTCCAGCTATATGTATGGCTTCTTCTTGAATTATGTTTAATTCTGGCAATAATATATTCTCCTTAATTATGTTTACATCGGCTCCTGTGACTATTAATAAGATTGCTGATGAGGTTTGAAAGCTTGGAGAATTTATAATTATTAATGGAGATTCTCTTGATTTTCTGGCGTGGAAGATGTGTTTGTTAACGATAGGATTCTCGCATTGGCTAGACGCTCTTTGGGATCTGCACTCGTCGTCGCGTCTGTTCGTCGAGTCGTGTTTGAGTTTAAATTACTCTTTTTAAATGAATATGGGGATTGAGAACGAGGTGGTGTTCTACTTCCATCTTGATTTTTATTTAAATATCCTTCTTGTGGAGGAGGATATGGGTAAAAGGGATATGATGTATAAGGCATATAAGCGTTAGGAAGATGAAAATTAGGTTGATTAGGATATGGTTGTGGATAATGATTGTTTTGCATATATGGGGGATATGGATTTCTGAATATTCCCGTAGGAGTAGGTGATTGAGAACGATATCTCGTTTGCTCATAGGGATATGAGAATTGTACTCTATTACTAGGGCTTCTTTCTCGATATCTGTAATCTTGTGGTTGGTGTCGTGAATAATGGTAAGCATTATAATCTGGTTTATAGCTTTCATGACGTTGTTCACATTGTAAAGCAATGTCAAAAGCATCTTTAAGATTTTGAGGATTTCGTGCCTCTATTATAGTGGACATTGAATCTGGAAGTCCTTTAATGAAGGATTCCAAAGCACATAGATTTAGGGGTTGCATTTGAATTTTAGCATTAGGGGCTCCATAAGAACTAGCGAGTGTTGCATTTGCTCCCGCTAATAATTGAGACAATCTATCGTAAAATTCGCTAACATTTTCATTGCGGTTCATACGAATTGTGGATATTTCTTGCAAATACCATGCATATGATTTATGAGTGGAATATCTTTGTTTTAAATGATCTATTAATTCATCAATGGTTCCGAAAGACTTACCTTGAGTACTGCTTCTAGCAGCACCCTTTAATTTAGCAAGGATAGATTTCAAAAACTGATCTTCACAATTTATTGAAATGGATGATGCAGGATTCAAAATATCATCAATAAAATCTTTGACTGGCATATTGTGCCCGTCGTAAAAAGGAATATTCATTATACCTTGTTGTAACGCAAAACATTCTGCCATAGAATTTACCATAGTATCATGAAGGGTTCTGTTCATAAAGGTTGCATCATTGATTGGGCCATTATTATCTTCTTCATCATTTTTATCCTTATAACCTCTTTGTTGTTTATTTTTACGAGTCATTTTATTGTTGATTAGAATAATTCGTTAATAATATCAAATGAGAATGGAAGTCCTAAAACTCCAATAATATCTGATTTGTCGTCACAAATTATTGTTTGAAATTCTATTACTGTATAATTAATGCAGATTTTTGCTTCTCCGTGTGTTCGTATAGTACCGTCTCTTAAAAAGTATTTTAGTACACGATTTATTCCTAGGAAAGGATTAATTTCGTCTTCTTTGATTAAATTTATTGGTAAAGAAGGATCTAATATAAATCTTCCTTCGTTACCGATGAAGAAAGATGAATTTAATAATAATTGAGGATATAATTCGTTATTTTTTATTAAGAAGTTAAAATATGAATTCATAAAGAAGTTCAAGATGGCGGATTGCTGGAGGAATTGCGACCAGCTTAAGATACGTGTGAGAGTTGCCTTTAAGTGGACGTCTGACTTGTCTCGTGGCGTACTACTTGTATCTTCCGCGCACGAAGTCAATGAGTAGTTTATGTCAATGAGTCGATGATTAATTATATTAACCGCGCGAATTTAATTATGACCTCCTATATTCATATATTTTCCTAATCTTTTTCTTGCGCGAGGAATTGTTTAAATCAATATATCTTGTGATTTATAGATTTTAAAATTTTGAAAGATATACCAAATTTTTAGGCACCAAATTAGGGAAAGGATTGCAATAACAAAAATTGTTGTTATTAATGAAAAATATTGCATATATTAATATCGAATAACGTTTAGAATGTAAACTCACTGGGATCGGTATTTAGGAAAGACAATCCCAATATACCTGTCAATTCGTTTTGTCTACTATTAATATAAGTTCGAAATTTGATTGGTTTTCGAGCTATTATTATTTCTGTTGTTCCGGAAGTAACAAATGAGCCTGAATTTAAAGTAATTAATTCTGTTCAATCGATTACACAGGTCAACAAAAAAAGACTAACTTTTTTTTTATGAGATATCGGAATGGTTTCCGATGTATTTTTGGACGCTGAACACGATCCCGACTTCCAAAATTGCCCATCACGTCAGGATTTTGAGAAAAGTGGGGGTAAAGACCCCAAAAACGCTTTTTTGAGGATTTTCAACATTTTTTTTCTCTTTAACCTGACGTGATAGAGACTTCCACAAGGTCTTAAATTAAAGCTTGTAATGTGCACTAGAAGACCCATATCAATAAAATAAAAAAAAATTAGAAGTTTTTTTAAAAAATGGGGTTGAAGGCACCAAAAAGGTGGGTTTTTCGATTGCTTTAATAGACTTCATGCTATTGCTTGGATTCGCTTAAAATTTGTTACTCGGGGTTTTTGGAGTCGTAGATTACAAATCCAAAATTAGTTTTTAAAAATTTTAAATGTCGGAACCAAGATGGCAGATATAAAAATTAAGAATTTCTTGGATTCGCTTAAAAGTTTGTTACTTCAGGGTTTTTGGGATCGCTGATTACGAATTCGCCATTTTGAATGTTTGAAAACTAATATCGGATTTGTAATCAGCGACCCCAAAAACCCTAAGTAACCATTTTCAATCGAATCCAAGCAATTGCAAGAAGTCTATTAAAGCAATCCAAAAACACACATTTTTTAGTGTCTTCAACCCCATTTTTAAAAAAAAATCTTAATTTTTTTTTATTTTATGGAGATGGGTCTTGTAGTGCACATTACAAGCTTTAATTTAAGACCTTGTGGAAGTCTCTAGCACGTCAGGTTAAAGAGAAAAAAAAATGTTGAAAATCCTCAAAAAGCGTTTTTGGGGTCTTTACCCCCACTTTTCTCAAAATCCTGACGTGATGGGCAATTTTGGAAGTCGGGATCGTGTTCAGCGTCCAAAAATACATCGGAAACCATTCCTATATCTCATAAAAAAAATGTTAGTCTTTTTTTGTTGACCTGTGTTATTATACCTGATGCTAATTTTCTTTCGTTTATTAAATTAATGTTTAAAGCAGGATTCACTAAAAAAGACCTCTCTTCTCTTTTAAACTTGGTGAAGATATGTGAATATTTGGAAAAATATCGGTATTGAATTCGATATTATTGACGTAGCAATTCATGGAAATTTTCGGAAAGACGAATTTCGTAAAATTCCGCAAATGCGTCTAATAAATCGTTGTCGAATTGATGTTTCACGTCTTCGCGCTCTTCTATCGTAATCTATAGCAATTCGACTGAAATGATTAGTTTCAAATAACTGATCTAAAAATGGTGCGCCTAAAATGCCAATAATTTCGGAATTATTTTCGTAATCGATAACTTCAAATTTTAAGGAAAAATCATGAAATTCTATTATAGCACTACCTCTAGTATGAAATGAATTATGTCGACCTGTATATCGAATATTTCTATTGATATTGACAAATGAAGATAATTTGGTTTCTTTTATTAAGTTTAATCGATTAGTATTATCTATTAGAAAAATTCCTTTGTGTGCTACCAAATCGCCTTAGATTAATTCGATATGAGGATAATTAAATCGATTAAAATTAAAATAATTATTCATTTAAAAATAATTTTTATTAAGTAAATCAATTAATTTATTGATTACTTGATTAATTGAATTTTTTAGTTTCTTATTGGGCAAGTATACCAAATTATCGTAAATAATATAACAAATACCATAAACATACAGCAATAAACGAAACACATGGATTTTAATAAAATTTTAATTTATTAAATCATTAAACTTTATTACACTTTTTATTTTTTTAGGATTTGTTCGGTTTTATTTAATAAATTTTCAAAGAAATTGGAAAATTCTTCTTGTGTTTCTAATTCTTTTATTGCTATTGAATTCAGATTTTCTGAGAATTTTTCTGATTTTAATGATGTTTGAATATTGAATCTTCGTTGTGCTTTTACTCCTCCTCGATTATTAATTTTCTTTGTTGTTGGAGTTTTATCACACATTATTTATTTAACTGTAAACAAAAGACATTTTTGTATTTTAATGTCTGTAAAAATGACTTAAATATTTCAAAAAAACAATTGACAATTTGTAAAGAGTCAAAGAATATTAGAAATTATGAAAGGAACAGATAAAATGACAGATTCGCCGGACGGCGCAAAATGTCGTTTGATCAATTAAAATTCGCCGGACGGCGCAACAATAATATCACAATTTTATCTTAATTAAAATGAAGGAAAATCCTAAATTGAACGGCTCCGCCGGACGGCGCAGACTCTTCTTAATTCAAGCCGAGATTCGCCGAACGGCGCAAAAGCAGCTCAAATTACAGGATTTTATAAAGAAATTAAGGAAATTGTTTATAAAATTTATAAACAATTAGGAATTGGTTTGGTTTGAATGAGGGTTTAAGTATGATTATTGAATTTAGAAGGAATTTAGACTCTCAAAATTCAAAATTGTTTTCAAAATTGTTCAAAAATTTTAAAATTGTTTTAGAATAATTAATTTGTTTATAACAAAAGTGACAATCCCACCGCTGCCACCAAATCAGCTGTTACGTTCCGAGCAAGAGCGAGGCTTTTAAATAAAATTAAATAATTTATTTAAATAGATTTTAAAACCAGTTAGCTGATTAATCAGGTTGGTAAAGCCTGATTTTTATTTTTATTGTAGGATCGTGATCACTTGTCAAAACTATGGGTTTTGCGTTAATAACAAGATAAATATTCCTTTTATTTAATTTATTGTTTATAGTAAGAAGAAAGTTACAATTGTTACAAATTGTTACTTACGTTTAATTACAGATTCGTTGACGAGATTATCGCAGGGTTGTTATAATTGGTTTTCTTGATTTGAACTCGTTTCAATTGAATGAAACTGAAAGTTTGTTTTATTACACTTGTGTAATATTCACAACTTTATAACAGTTTTTGTGCTAAAATAACAGTTTCACGTTTTCTAAGTGTTAAATTATTTATCTTGCACCTTTTTAGGGGAAAGAAACTTGTTTCTAAGTGACAAATAATATAACTTGCACCTTTATGGAAAGAATTAGTGAAATTTATACTATTAATTATTAATCACAAATACGACAGTTAAAATAGCAAAATTATCAACTCTAAGTGTTAAATTATTTGTCTTGCACCTTTTTAGGGGAAAGAAACTTGTTTCTAAGTGATAAATAATCTAACTTGCACCTTTTTACGGGAAAGGATACAATAATTCGCGTTTTAACCGAAGGGTCGCTCTACAATGATACTGTCTGCACTGAACTACACCGGAACTTTTGACAATTGCTCTTGAATTTGCAGGGGTTTATATAGGACTTTTACTCCATGTATCGTGTGGGGACAATAGTAAAAAGCACGATTCTAGCTAAAAGAGCATATGTCACGTTTCTAGCTAAAACAGCATTGAGCACGTACGGATGTAATATGATCTTTTCTATCTTATTCTATTTTCTATCTATCTATTATTCAAACTTATAATCAATACTTAGTTCGATATCTGCTAAATTCAAATATTGTTACATGTTTTCAGTCTTTTAATCGAATCGACAATCGATTATCGATCAATCGATTATCGATTAATTTTCGATTCGATTAATTTAAAGGAATTTCAAATTAATTGTCCGATGACATACGACTAATAACAATATTTGAATGGTATTTCTTTGATTAAATAATTATCATTAACCCTTAAACCGCACACTGCCGAATCCATCCTTAAACCGCACACTGGGTGTGCGACACCCGAGGACTTTTAAGTGTGTTCTTCAAGCTGGAATAGGATATTATCTTTTGGAAAAATTATCTTATATAGCTCAATACATCTATTTTAAAGGAAAATAGGTTTCATAATGATTTATTTAATTTTAATAATTAAAAAAGAGTTTTTTTAAACTACTGAAATTACCTTAAACCAAAAACTGGGTGTCAGACAAGCAGAAATTTTTCGCCGACAACTTCATAAAGTTATCAAATACACAAAGACACTTGGCAGACTAATGTCACTCACGAAACATAAATTTAAGTACAAAATGTACCGTCCAATATCAACACATGATCAATTTTTACGAATTTAACCGAAATATTAGAGTAAAGAGCTAGAATATGGGTGTCGCACACCCAGGGTGCGGTTTAAGGGTTAATAATATTAATTAATTTTGTAATTTGCATTTATTCTTTGTATCATCCTTTTAATCATGTGTCATCTCTTTCATTCATGGCATTGAGACTTGTCGCAAAAGCATAGTACGTTGACTCAGTTTACTATTTCATTCATATGAGTAGTAACACGTGCTAATGACTCACATGAATGAAAGATTATAATATTTAATTATGATTTCTATCTTATGATTTTAAATTTTAGAATTTGTAATGATTAATGCATTAATTTGAACTATGCTTTTGGACATTGTTCAAATATTACATTTATAGTTTTTGTTTAAATAATTAATTAACTAAATTATGTAATTTTTATAGAATTATATAAATTAAAAATATATATCGGGATATAACAAATTATTAAAGTGAAACAAAAGAGATTCCCGCCGAACGGCGTAGAATTTCAGCGTATTAAGGTCGAAATTCGCCGAAAAGGCGTAAAATAACCTCAATTATGTTTCGACTTAATTAATTTTCAATTGTTATCCTTAAATTAACGAATTCGCCGAAAAGGCGTAAAATGTTACTTTCAAAGATTAACTAGTAATGTGTAAAGAATTCGTTTTATTAACAACTCTACGAAAGCAAAATTGCAAGGTCAAAATTCGCCAAAAAGGCGTAAAATCAACCTTTTAAAACGATTAGTGTGTAGTAAAGTAATGTAATTTGTGTAAAAGTATGAATTTTTATCCAGCTAATATTTTATCCTAAGTGTAATTGAATTTTAACTTGCACCACGTGAATGGAAAGAAAAGGCTTCGTATAACTCCTAACCGCTACAATCCACACTTACTAAGAATCAGAAAGTGTCATGCAGAATGGCCAACTCTAGAGACTTATTAGGTTCACTTCCTCAAGGATATCTCGGAAAACTTGTTACAAGTATGTTCCGTGGTGGCGATGTTACCATCACCCTTTGCTACGGAAAAATTGAAGTCCCCGCTGTAGAAATTAGACAAGGTATTCTTGATGAATTTCATAAAAGTCTTATTGGAGACCATAAAGGTATCAGTAAAACCTACAGGCGTATAAGAGAACGTTACTCATGGCCAGGACTACGTAATGACGTCATTGAATATATCAGAGGATGCAAGGTCTGCAGAGAAAATAAATTGGTGAGAGCCAAAACACGTGAGCCGATGGTTGTAACCGATACACCTGCTGAACCCTTTGAAAAAGTAGCCCTTGATATTGTAGGGAAACTCAAAACAACCCCTAGCGGGAACAGGTACATACTAACTATGCAAGATAATTTTAGTAAGTACTGCTTAGCTATTCCTATACCTGACACTAGGAGTACCACCATTGCCCATGCCCTAGTGACCGACTTGATTTCTAAATTTGGTGCACCGAAATGTATATTGACTGACAGAGGAACTCATTTCATCAGTTCTCTAATGCGAAAACTGGAGAAATTGTTCCATATTAAACAGATCACTACCTTCGGTTACCGTCCCCAGACTAATGGTTCTCTTGAAAGAAGCCATGTAGTCCTCTCTGACTTTATAAAATGTTACGCACACGATTACGACGATTGGGATCGACTACTTCCCTTCTGTATGTTCTCTTATAATACCTCCGTTCATGAGGCTACGAATTTTACACCCCATGAACTCGTATTCGGGAAACTAGCACGCATGCCTAGCGCTTTTCCACAAGGCCCAGAATTGGAAACTTATGGCTCTTATCTTCGTGACCTTATTACCAGACTCGATGAAACCCAAAATATTGCTTCTAAAAATTTAATAGATTCAAAATTAAAATCGAAGGAACATTATGATTCCAAATCACGACCGTTAAAGGCTAAAATTGGAGATTCGGTATATGTAAATAAAGAAGTAAGATCTAATAAGTTTGCCAAAAGAGCTGATGGACCGTATACTATTATTGCTTTTACCGAAAATAACAATGTAATTCTGGAAGATGAATCTGGTAAAAGGGTCATGAAACATAAGGAAAAAATTATCCCCATTTATTGTTAAATGCATCTAACTAACTCATGTTCTAATTGTTTTAGATTATGACGACAATGGTTGCCTACAATTACTTTCTGCTAATATTGGCTAACTCAATACTCTCTCCTATAGTATCATGTGATAAAAGAGGATTCTATTTTACGAAATTTAATCATAGTAATGGTATCTACAGTACCGTCCGCAATTGTCAGTCCACCCATTTTTAAAGGAATGACAAAAATTTTTTAACATAAAATTAATGAAAACTAAAATTTTTTTTGGTTTATATTTTGAAAGACGATAAAATTTTGAAAAAAATAAGACCTTACAGAAGTCATTTGGCCAAAATTTGTAGAAGATATTCCTAAAAATCGTCATTTTCAATGTTTTACAAAAATTTAAATAACTTCTAAAATAATGAACGCTTTTTAACAATCTCAGGCTTATTTTAAAGGTCTTTTTCTACGGAATAAGAATTACTTATAGGCATTAACCTGTCATTTTTAACTTGGAATAAGCATGACGTCAAAATTGGACAAAAAAATTGGAAAAATTTGAAATCAATTTTTTGTACTAAAAACTATTCTAGAACATATATAAAACATGATATGGTGTAGATTTTTCAAGAAAATTTAATAAAAATATATTTTTGAATTTCAAAAATTATTTTTCTTTTAATAATATTATTTCAAATTTTTTGAATTCTTTTGTCCAACTTTGACGTCATGCTTATTCTAAGTTAAAAATGACAGGTTAATGCCTATAAGTAATTCTTATTCTGTAGAAAATGGTCTTTAAAATAAGCCTAAGATTATTAAAAAGCGTTCATTATTTTAGAAGTTATTCAAATTTTTGTAAAACATTGAAAATGACGATTTTTAAGAATATCTTCTACAAATTTTGGCCAAATGACTTCTGTAAGGTCTTATTCTTTTCAAAATTTTATCGTCTTTCAAAATATAAACCAAAAAAAATTTTACTTTTCATGAATTTTATGTTAAAAAAATGTTGTCATTCCTTTGAAAATGGGTGGACCGACAATTTCGGACGGTACTGTATTGTAACGTGAATATTTTTACACGTTACATCCGAGTAAAATTATTTGAATTTAAAATTTATAAAAATCATAGCTCTCTCCTTTTAGACACTTTTCTGCGAAAATCTCTGCTCTGCGACTCGACCTCGATAAAATGCGATTTATTTTATTTTTTTGTTTACTGCTCTGCTTTATTTTTTATGTTTGTCACGAGCGATTCTCTTTTGGATTTGTACTCTGAGACACGAAGGAGGAACGATATTGGATATTTGGAGGTTAACTGTCCAACCATACACCACACTGGCTGTTCGATGCTCTGCTTAGCTGTTTGAGGCCACACATTTACACTTTTGACAATTTGGCTGTTTGACGCCTACCTTTTAGCTGCTTGACGCCGCACTTTAAGCCGTTTCTGCTCTTTTAAATTTGGCTGTTCGAAGCTACATCTTGGCTGTTCGAAGCTGCACTTTTGGCTGTTTGACGCCTGAATTTTAACCACTGGTCGTACCAGATATTATTTTATTGCTGGCTGTTTGGATGCTGTCCTTGCGTTTGGTTTTGGACCAAACCCATTCTGTTTTGTTGTTTTGACACGCACACACACATTCACGTTGAAGGATGTTTCCTCTGGTCGCTGCCACCAATTGTCGTTGGAAGTTCCAACAAATTTGTCAACTTAGGCCGAGTTGACTATTTTCTCTAAAGATCGAAAGCCTTGATCAAATTGGTTTTTTGTCCTTTGGAAGGTAACCTCTCCTACCAATTTATCGTTCCGCAGCAGAAGAAGAGCTCCTGATCGTCGTATTTGTAAATCGCTCGCGTAAAACTAATTTTGCTTTATTTTGCTTGTTTTGCTATTTTGAGATTAACATCGCGTTAATTTAAATTTTGCTTACTATTTTGCTTGCTTTTGTAATTTTGCAAATTTATTGGTTTTAGTATTGATTATTTTGTCTGTTAATTAATTAATTTGTTAATTAACTTAATTATTATATCTATTTTTCTAATTAATTATTAATTTGATTTCAAATTTAATTTTGCTTAATTTGAATATTATTTTGAAGTTAGATTATCGCTAGTATTGTTACGTTATTTCATCGAAATTAAGATTTTTTATGTTATTATGAAACTTTGTTTGAGGTGTGAGTATTTTATTGAATGAAAATTATTAATTTATTATTCTGTCAAGAATTGTAATTTTCAAATTTGAATGAATTTGCCGCCGCGGCGCTGCCTCGAAGTAATGGCGCGCGCGACCGCCGTAGGTCAGGTTAGATAGGAAACACGACGCTACCGGCGAATTAATGAGAAAACGTGACAAGCACTTGCATTTGCGTTTCTGACTTGCTCGACGACATATATTGTGGGCTTCTCCCTTTAAATTTTCTTGTGAATTCTCGACGTAAGAAGTGTCCAGGACGAGAAGGCGACCTGTTCCGAGAAGCTTCCCCGTCCGCACTCGATTCTCGAAAATGGTGAGTCGACAGTATTGTTGAAAAGGATGCATATTCTCAATTTTTCGTTTGTTTTCTTTGATTAAATTTAGACCATTTCGTGTAGAGAATATGAATTCTTGCTTTCTTTTCGAAATGACGCCACTTTTCGACCTCGTGGTCCGTTCTTTGCGACAATTTTCGGTTTTGTCATTTGATTTCAAATTTCAAGCTTAAATTAAAAGGCTTTATTGCGAATCATTGTTTCAATTTTGTGATATTATTATGTATTTTACGAGTTTGTTAAAATTTCGTAGTGCCTCGCGGTTTCCTTCCAAACTTTCTTGCTGTGATTAGATTCAAAATGTCGCGTATTAATTAGTTAGAAATAATTAGAGAATTGATTGTGTGCAATGAGTGAGTTTAGAACCAAGTCATTTTGCGTTAAATTTAGTGTACTTCGCGTATTAAATTTTGTTGAGTAGCAGAGATTTTTTTTTTGTTTTATAATAAAATTTCACAATTTTGTTTGATTATTTTGCGTACATTTTTGTAATTATTTGAGACGAATATTAGGTTCGAGAATTATGTCGGAAATTATTAGTTTAGATTTTATTTTGTTATTTTGTTTGAATTGAGCGAATATTTTGTTCTTTTTTTTGTAAAGTGAACATGATTAATTATTGAATATATTTTTTTATTGTCAATTTTAATTATGTTTCTTTATTTTTGCCTTTGAAAATACTCTCACCAAAGCCTTAGCCCAATGCTTCTTCTTTTTTTGAGTTAGCCCGAGCAACATTTTGCTGTGAAAATCCGGTAAATCATACTTAAGTACTATGTTGTAGATTTTGACTAAATTCCATTTTGATGCTTTGATTTGATATTCGCTTCTGTTCGATGATTCGCGAATTTTGTTGAATTTTGTGATTAAATTTTTGAAGTAAAGTTTGTTGAAGAGGAATTAACCTGGTGGTCTTGTTTCCTCCAAAACAATAATTTTGCTAATATTGTTGCTGCTGACGTTGGCTCATCGGTGAGCCTGGCGCACAACAATTTTGTAATTTTGCAGTTTTTGCCCCTTTTCGCTTAAGTATGATTCCGAAGGTGATTGCGCTATATCTCTGAACGGCACTGAGATAGCAATTATTAAGAATTTTGCAAATTTTGAATTATTTTAATTTATTTTTGATTTTGTAAATTATTTAAGCCATTGTAAAATTTTTAATCTCACACTATTATGAATATTCCGGGTTGGTAAGGCTTTCTGCAGCTAATTGGAGAATAGCTGTCTTTCTAAACATTGACCAACACTTTTTATGGCTGGAAAATTTAAAAGAAAAGGTAAATTCATTGGTTGTTAATTGCCCTTCGCAACTACCGGATTGTGCAACTTTCATAAAGGACTATCAATGGGAAGATACCTGGGACACTGCATCTGACATTTGTAAAGAAATAACAATGGAACTGGAAGAAATTCCTAAAATAAAGCATATTGCCCCCGTTAAGATTCAAGGAAAAATGAGGATGAGAAGAAGTGCTCCCTTATTAGGTTTTATAGGGAGGATAGCCGGACCAATTGTAGGAGTATTGTCCTACGAAGACGGAGAACACATTCAAGATCAGATCAGAGAACTAAATGTAGCAGAAGCTAATTTAACTCACTTAGTTGGAAAACAAACCCATCTAGTTAGAGATCAATTAGATTCTTTATATAAAAGAGCAGACGCTCAAAAGGCAAATATAGAATTGATAAATAAACAACTGAATGATTTAACTAACCTCCTAAAACAAACTCATAAAGGAGCGGCCCATAAAACATTTTTCAATAACGTCGAGAACTATCTTAACAAAATAAAGACACAGATTATTAACAATAGCAAAGCTGGATCAAGATTGCTAGAAACCATTCGAGCCGCAAAAAAAGGTCAAGTACACCCTGTATTAATTTCAATAACTCAACTTCTACCAATTCTTCGTGACATCCAGGATCATCAACCCACTGTAACACTTCCTGTAAACGGACCAAATTATAGTCTGGAAGAAATAATCCAAACATCAAGAACAACTGTATTATTAGAAGAAGGACATCTGAAGATTTTGATAGATATACCATTACTAGATAAACCAGATTATGTTTTGTATAAGTTACACCCTTTTCCAGTCTTTCAGCAAATATATGGTAACATAACAGGAAAAGTTTCTATAAATTCGCCGTATACACACATCCTTATAGATGATCCCTTAAGGGGATCCCACATATCGACAATGCAGATCAAAAATGGTTCAAAATCTGCAACGACCGTTTCTTGAAAAATATAAGATATTATGACCTATAAATTTGGGAAAGTCATTTTTTATCATAAATACATAGGATGAGTATTTTATTTGTTGTATTTATTAAAAAAAATATATTGTTAGAAAATTAAATATGGGCAGTTTCCAAGAGCCCAAACTGCAACGACCTTTTCTTGAAAACAACAAAACAAAATAATTTTTCCATTTGGCTAACTTAATTTTAATAAAAAATACACATAATAAGATTCATTACATATTTAAAAACAACAATAAAAAACTTTAATTTATGTAAACTGTTTTGTATATAAATTTGCAACAAGAACACATGTGACAGATGTTTAGTAGTTTATAAAACCAAGAGATGGCGCCAAAGGTTCCAAAAGTGACAAATTTTGATCAATTTTAACTTTAAATTAACAACAATAAAATATAATGTCTTCTTTTCGAGTGGAAATTCATTAGTGATGAAAGATACACAATGTGAGACATTTATTTTGTTCAAATTGTTAAAGAAAAATTAATGTTAGTAAATTAAATATCATGTGTCACCGAACAACTGTCACATATACACTTTACAAAAAATAAAGTTTTTATTTATTTCTGCATGGCAAATGAGTCTCATCCTCCGTATTTTCCTACAAAATTAAATTTCCCAAATGGAAAAATTATTTTGTTTCGTTGTTTTCGAGAAATGGTCGTTGCAGTTTGAGATAGTAGTCAAAGATTTGTTACAGGGGAACTGCCCATATTTAACTTTCTAACAATAATTTTTTTCAAATAATTACAACAAATAAAATACTCATCCTGTGTATTTATGATAAAAAATGAGTTTTCCAAATTTATAGGTAATAATATCTTATATTTTCCAAGAAACGGTCGTTGCAAATTTTTAACCATTTTAGATCTGCAATATCGATAAGTGGGATCCCCTTAAGAACATATATGCTGGTGAAAGAAGGAGAGTTGAATTCCTGTAAACAAACGACCGATTATCTACTTTGTCAGAATAGCCTACCTATATATGAAATTCGATCACAACCCTCTTGTGAAGTGCAGCTACTGTTAAATCCCACTAATGAAGTCCTAAGAAATTGCAAAATTCAGTTGGAATACCAAGAAGAAGATCATTGGATTAAACTAAAAACACTCGGAGCATGGTTATATTCCATACAGAATAATACAATTGTTAATATTCGTTGCAATTCAAAGTTAAGTACTAAGATAACAATTCAAGGTCTAGGGTTAATGCAACTAGCTCCTGATTGCTATGCAAGCACCCCTTATTCTATAATTCCTGCAATACCCAAAATTCAAGAATCACCGAATTGATATATGAATCTAAAATAGGATTAAGTATAGATACCGCAGCACCAAAAATTGCTTCCTTAAAAACATCTCAAGAAGAACTTAAACTTGCTTTTCCGGAAACGAAAGGATTCTATAAGAATTCACAGTCCTTGGATGAATTAGAACAACAATTGCATAAATTTTCGCTACAACAAATGGAAAAAGCATATCAACAAACCTGGATAAAAGGAACTTATTTAGAATTAATGACTTTTTCTCTGATAATCTTCATTTTATGGTTGGTTATCAAAATACTTCAACATCCAAAGTTCAAGAATATATCAACTTCAAAATGCAAAAAGAAATCTCATTCATCGACAGGACTTATCCCCATGACCGTTAACGTACCACGAGAAACCTTCGATGTAAAACCTACTTCTATCCCCTCAGCTTCACCTAGAAAAAGGTCTGATATTAACCCTTTAACGCCCAGCGGTTTCGATCGAAACCACTTTTGATTTCTAAAATAACTTTGACAAAAATTAAGATATTTTTGATTTCTAAACGCTCACGACCCACAAATTAATAAACCTTTATGAAAAAAATTTACATTTTAAAAAATAATTAACAATTTTGTAATTACAACAATAATAAAAAAAATTTGTTGCAAAATTTGCAACAAAATTACAAATTCGAAAATAATAGGAAACAAAGCTACTGAAAATTGTTACTCGGGGGTTTTCGGGGTCGCTGATTACGAATTTGATATCAGATTTTAAAAATTCAAAATGGCGGATCCAATATGGCGGACATCATTTTTAAAAACTGATTCAATTTGCCTGAAAATTGTTACTCGGGGGTTTTCGAGGTCGCTGATTACGAATTTAATGCCAGATTTTAAAAATTTTAAATGGCGGATCTAATATGGCGGACATCATTTCTAAAAACTGATGCAATTTGCCTGAAAATTGTTACTCGGGGGTTTTCGGGGTCGTTAATTACGAATTTGATGCCAGATTTTAAAAATTTAAAATAGCAGATCCAAATGGCGGATGTCATTTCTAAAACCTGATGTAATTTGCCTAAAAAATTGTTACTCGGGGGTTTTCGGGGTCGCTGATTGCGAATTTGATATCAGATTTAAAAAATTCAAAATGGCGTATCCAATATGGCGGACATCTTTTATAAAAATTGATTCAATTTGCCTGAAAATTGTTACTCGGGGGTTTTCGGGGTCGCTGATTACCATTTTGATTTTAATTTTTTAAAATTTAAAATAGCGGTTTCAATTTAGTGTATAAAATGTCCAAATAAAAACGAGATCAGAATAAAATGTTCGTCTACCTTCGTGACAATGTGAAAAACAATTGCCTAACGCAAAACCGGCATCATAATGATTAATGAAATATTCATTTCTATATTCGCAATAATCAGAAAAACAAATGCCTAACGCAAAGACGAAATCAATCTAAAATGCTTGACTATATTTGTGAAAATCGGAAAACAAAAGCCTAACAGGAGAACGCGATCCGAATAAAATATAAATCTACATTTGTGACAATGCGATAAACAAATGCCTAATGAGAAAACGATGTCAAAATTAAATGTTCGTTTACATTCGTGACTATAGAAAAACAATTGCCTAACATAGACTCTAACATTGGATTAGTAAATAGCGGCCCTGAAAACCCCCTACTAACAATTTTTAGGCAAATTGAATCAATTATTAGAAAAGTTGTCCGCCATATTAGATCCGCCATTTTGAATTTTTAAAATCTGACATCTAATTCGTAATTAACGACTCCGAAAATCCCCGAGTAACAATTTTCAAGCAAATTAAATCCGTTTTTAGAAAATATATCCGCCATATTGGATCCGCCATTTTGAATTTTTAAAATTTGACCTCAAATTCGTATTCAGCGACCCCAAAAACCTCCGAGTAACAATTTTCAAGCAAATTGAATCAGTTTTTAGAAAAGATGTCCGCCATATTGGATACGCCATTTTGAATTTTGAAAAAAGGACATCGGATTCGTAATTAGCGCTCCCAAAAACCCCCGAGTAACAATTTTCAGGCAAATTGAATTAATTTTTAGAAAAGATGGCCGCCATATTGGATCCGCCATTTTGAATTTTTTAAATCTGACCTCAAATTCGTATTCAGCGACCCCGAAAACCTTTATATACGAGCAATGACGTAAATTACACTGCTACAAAAAAAGTCGGGCGTTAAAGGGTTAATAAAGATTTCAATCAAAAGGAATTAGAAATAAAAAAGGCTTACGCAGTTTTAACTTTTGCTGATCCAGCTCCAGGAACCTGTAATGAAGACAGAATTGAACATCGACGGAAAGAAATAGATCGCATCGAGACTACAAAAAGAGAGAGTCATTATCCTAAAGTCTCCTATCCCTAAGTCGATTCCTTCAGAAACCAAAATACCAATTAATTAATTATGAAAATATAATCATTGATTAGGATATCCACAGGATAACCTTTTCAATGATAAAAATAATTAATTATCTCATTATTACTAATATCATTAATTGAAGTTTTAGTAGTATTGTATTAATTAATTAGGAAAATATAATCATTGATTAGGATATCCCTAGGATAACCTTTTCAATGATAAAAAAATTAATTATCTCATTATTACTAATATCATAAATTGAAATATTAGTAGTACTGTATTAATTAATAAAAAAAATGAATAAATAAATAAATATATATAATAAATAAATAAATAAATAAATAAATAAATAAATAAATAAAGTAATTTTAAGTTAACATTTGATTTTCATTTAAATAATTCACTGTTTGTTAATAAAATAATGAATAGCATCCAAATTTGCTGTCAAGCATAAACTGAAAAAAAACATATATAAAATTAATTCTTTTTTTTAAATTTTTTTTATTCAACTGTACTAAAGTAGACAATACTAAAATGCCAATAGTAATTGTATTTATTATTGCATATTACTAAAATTATTAACTTTTTTTTCTAAACTTCCTGTGGGACAGGTAAAAATTTGACGTTTTCAGCCTTAAAACCGCTTATTTATGAAAAATTATAATCTTAGATACAAAAGTAATTATTGGTTTTTGTTTCTAAACATATAGATAACCTTTTTACGTTGGAATTGTAAAAATATATGAAAATTATTTATTATTTTTCTATTACAACATGAAAAAAACCAAGTTCTGCGCTACGCGGAGAATCACCCATATATATACTACAGATAATTGCATAATGTTTTTAATAATATTATTATTGTTATTATTCTTGCTATTTTTATTACTATTCATCGTATGTTAAAATGTAAATAATATAAAACTCAACTAAAGCATAAATTAACATTAACAATTTTTATAATTTCTCACTATATGATTGAAGTGTCAATAATATTTACTTTTATAATTTTATAAGAAATCATTTATTACGAATTTATTGTTAATATTAAATTCTTAATCTGAAGAATAATTAAATAATAGGACAAATATTGTAATATTTAGAATGCGAAATAAGCCACTACGTTGAGAACAACGGTAAGCGAAAAGTAATTATTTTGTCAACTACTCACCTTCAATACTCGAAGAAGGAGAACCACGGACGAAGAAGTTGCTGACGATTCAATTTCTCTTCAGCTCTGTTTAACCTTGATGCTAATTCCTTCAATGTATAAAAATTTCATCGAGATAAATTGGCCATTGCAATCATTTGGAACATTAATTCCTACCGAATGACACCAACACCATATCCGGATTCCACACTTAACAATCCACATCACAATCACTGGCAGCACTTTTCCAATTCTTGTCTATATAGAAAAGGGAAAAGGGAAGTAAACCTCCAATGATAGGTCAAGGACATCTCGACTACCAAGCTATGTGGGATTCCATCTTCATGTGCAGCCCTAGTTATAATCAACATTGACAAAACTGAACTTATATGATATACAAAATATGGGAACAAAATGCGGTCAAGAGCGACGAACTAGCACTGGATATTATATCATACATGGAGTATACTACTGTACTAATTGTAGATAGTGGGAGGAGAGACTACATACAACCAGACAACCACAAAGTTTCTCGCTTCTCCGAAATTCTTAGGTAGCTGGCTTATAATTAATCTACATTGTTAAACAGTATGAATGAGCGTGTGTTAAACAAATGCATTTTTGAAGAAGATTGAGAATAGAAAAGGTTATATTATTATATTCAATTAAATTTAGGCATATTGAGCACGGAATTCTCGGGACGATAATTTGTATGATCCGAAGGTGGTTTGTAATGAACCATAAGTTCATTTTTATTCTTTTTAATCGGTTTCAAAATTTCTTAAATTTAATTTCTAAATAATTGTGTGTAACCAAGAAATTATTTTCACAATTATTAATCCGAATTATTAATAAAAATAATTCCGATTATTTTTTTAAACCGCTTTTCTTTAGAATATAGAGTCATAAAGAATGTGGGATTTATAATAAATATTGAGCCATCCATCAATGGCAATAACCTCACAAAAATGTAAAAACTAGATTAGTAATAATGTTGCGAAATGGGCAGGGAGGTTCATTAACCCTCACTGCACATTTGCTAACGATTATATTATTGACTAATATTCAAAGGTATGGTATTCACATACCAACTAAAAGAGGATTATTGCCTAAGAGAGTTCAATCACCTCTTTCAAATATTAAAGAAATTTCCACGATCAAGGAATGTCACAACAGTCCAATGACCGTTGCTGACTCCTTAAAAATGGTTCTATATAAACTAAAGGAAGCGCCAATAATTTGCAGTCTCGGGTCAGCAAGAAGTATACGCGCTGAATTATTTTATAATAATCGACAGTCTTCATCGCGAATCACACCCGCTGTCATCAGACAGTGATTAAAACACGTGAAATTTGCTCGTCATTAACCACTCTCTGATTAATCGGAAAACCGCGATTTAATCGAAGGATAAAATCCATACGTTAAATTGAACCGTTGGTTCCGAAGCTCTTGTGCTAAAATATTTATTTTTAATTATTGTACTTCGTAGTGTTCTGTAAAAGCCTTTAAATTTATGTGAGTGTAAAAAAAAGGACTGAGAATTAAAAAAATTGTGAACAAATAGCTACATTGTGCTTTATCTAAGCCTTATTATATTGTAATTTAATCTTTCTTTTGAATTAATAAAAGATAAGTCAAGTTTAAGTAAATTATTCTTTATTCATTTCTAAACGCTACCAAATTACTAACGTGACGCAACTAGCGACAGAGAGAACGACCCACAATAATAAACAATCAAATTCAAAACTTGATTGGTTGTTGTAGACTCTGAAGAGGAGAGAATTAAATAATTAATTTTCTAAACAATTTATTTACAACAGTATCATATTTCTAAAACTTCTTTCTTGATAAAAAATTGAGTAACATGATTATAATGAGTTTCCTGAAAAAACAGTCTCTGAAAATTATAAGGGGCCAAATTTTGACCTCAACATGCGCATGAGAACATATGATGCTGGGGGGTGGCTTTAAACATGAGAACACAAAATGGGGGGGAGATTTGATTTCAACATGCACGTATCTTTTTAAAATTTTCGCGCCAAAAGATAGGGTTAGCGCATGCGCAGTTTCATAGGGGGGGTTTAATTCCAACATGCACGTATCTTTTTAAATTTTCGCGACAAAAGATAGGGTTAGCACATGCGCAATTTCATTTTAGTGAGTTAGAACGCTGCCTACTTAACTACTTGTCAGCAATTTCGAACATTTAACATTTCAACGAGCATCTCAATAAAATTATTAGTAACCGCAACAAAATCAGAAGAAAGAACATTCTTCCAGTACATCTCCTAGACGACATCCTCGTTTAAATCCGGGAAGTATTTATGTTTAATTGGGAAGTATTTGGAATATACTACTAAAATATGGTGTAGATCTTCTCCATAGGAATTGCAGAAAATACAATGATCCATTGATGGTAGAGAAAATTTGGTTTTTTAAAATAAAGGAATTTTGAGTAAAAATTGATAAGTCGAATCTTCGCAAAGACTCTTTTGCGTTCCAAATCAAGATTTGCAAACAAATAAGGCTGGGCACCGCTATATAAAGTGAGTTGCCATGACCCGAAGTTGAAAAATTCCATGTTGCTTTATTTAATCCCATTTGTTGAAAGTAATAAGTCATTAGATAGAAATTTGACTTATTTTTATATTGAGAACTAGGAATATCACCCTGAAAATGCACTGTCTGCAAATTAGGAACGTGGAGTCTCATAAGATCTAAAATTAGCATCATATGGGCCCAAATTGCTGAACAATAATGACGCAGACATTCATCAAAAACTGTACCAAAGGAAACATGCTCTTGTTTAGCACATTTTTTCTGATAATTTTCGAAAAAATCGACAACCACGTACACTTTGTTTATTTGCAAATTTTCTCTGAGTGTTTTAAACGCGCCATATTGATGTCCTGTATCATAACTGTGTCAGAAAAATGAGTTTATTCGCGAATTAACTTCTTTTATCACCCCGGTAATTGTTGAAGATATTTTACATTTTTTCGCTTTCTTCACAGTGTACTTTAAACCTTCGGCTCCTATTTGATCTTCTGTAATTTTTTTCCATTCCGTAGTAAATGCAAAATTCCAATTTATTTTTCTGTCCACTTATTACTTCATTTTTACACTGTTCACGTGCTCTATACATACAATCTTTATTTTCCATTGAACATGTCATTGATTGTGTAAATTTTTTTAGGTTTTTCGTTGGAATAACTTTTTTATTAAAAAGCGCTTGTAAAAGAAATTCAAAATTTGTATGAGCTTCGCATTGACAACTATCGAGACAGGAAAGTTTGGGTTTCACTATCCAAAACGGTTTGAAACGATCAAATGAGGCTTGAGTAAGTTTGTTGGATGACTCACTTTTATAAGTTTTGTACAAATTCTCCATGGTATCAGATAGACAAAGTATTCTCATTGTTTTTCCATTTTTTGTAATATTTTCCTTTGCGCCAGGAGCAGGAATTGAATTTTTATCGTTAGTCAAAAATTCTTCCACAGAATTTTGCATTCTTAAACGCGCAGCTTCTTTAAGTTTATTATTTCTTTTCAAACACAGTTCGTTGGGAGCTTGTAGATTTTTACGCTGAGCATACATGCTTACAAAACTTGAAGCTTGTCTCATAACCGTGCCCTTTTAATTATTTTGCCCGCAAGTATTTGTCCAAAGAGAGATTTCTCGCGTTCAGATTTAAATTCACTTTTACGTTGTTTCAATTGAGATGTTAAAGCTTCACCAAAAATCTTGTGTTTTTCTTTCCTTTCTGATTTTATAAAATTTCTTTTTACATTTATTTGCTATTCTCGTATGATTTGCTAATTGTTTTTTGAGTTTAAGTATTAATCTACATCGTTGTGATTTTTTTGTCTATTCGTTTTTTCTGATTCGACGGGATGAAGACTTTTTTTCGCTTGGTTTTTTTTGCATTTTCTTTTTTTTCTTCGCACTTCAGGTTGCTGAGATCGGGTCATCTTTGATATTTTTTTTAAATTTCCATTTGAACGTCTTCTTTGGCTTCTTAATCGTTCTTTCTCTTTATGTTTCGCATACAAATCAGGATTTTGTTTAATTTTCATTCGATGTTTTCTTACTTCTTCGGTGATTGATTTAGGAAACTGGTACTAGACGGAAGTTTTATTAGGACTGGATTCACAGGAAGTTTTGGAAGTAGGAAAAGAATCAGTTTGTCTAAAACATATTTGTCAAATGAATATTTAACCTCTTAAAATTTTATCACTTAAAAGTTTTGAATTAAAAAAATTAAAGTATTAAGTACCTATTAATATTTTCTAAGAGTATTTCTTCTGTCAATGAGATCGTAGCTGATTCTGAACATTTCTCAACACAAGGTCTAGTAAAACTTGATACACTTTTGCTGTGGAAAATAATTGAAAAGAACTAGTTTTTTTTAACTTACAATTAATAACAAGGTTACCACGCTTTTGCTCTTTTCAAATTCCCTGACTTTTCCAGGTTAAAAAGCGGAATTTTTCCAGGTTTTTAAAACGAAAATTAATGTATGCAGCTTTCCCAAAATTCCCTAAGCAAAAAAAAAAAAATAATAATAATAATAATAATAATAATAATAATAATAATAATAATCTCCGCCGCTGGTTGTCCACTGCCGAGCATCGGTGATGTCTTTGATGTTCTGGGAGAAGCGGATGATTATCCTCTCCCGGGCCCGGCTGCCGTCTTTGATGGCATGGGTGTGCTGGGTCTGGATGCATATCCTTAGTCCAGACATTACTGCCATTCTTGACGGCGTTGGTCACCGGGGTGGGATGCCTGTCCGCTGCCAGACTCGAGTGTCATTTTGGATATGTTCGGTGGACCTTGCAGTGGTGGCGGGGCTTTCCACCAAAGGGCAACCAAACAGTACACTCTACACATACATCTCTCTACACATATATGGGTTACACACAATTACATCACTTATACATCTATTCACACATATTCACAATACACTTATCACACCCATATGATTGTTTCCTTCCTCGGACCACTGGGAGTACCCCGAAACTTCGTTCATTTGTTTTCGGTGGGCGGGGCGTAGGGGTTGATGTGAGCTCGCTCTGCCGATGTGTCATCCGAGGTAAGGAATCAGGAGCCAGCCCCTTCGGGACCCTGATCAGGAGAGTCTGTGGTGAATATGGAGGTCGGAATCCTTATTGCTCCGGGCGAGTCCGGTCCGTCCGTGTATTCCGGGACCGGCTAAGCGGTGGTTGGGCCTCAGGGAACTGGGGTAGGATACGTCCGAGGGTACACCCGTTCCCAACTATACCGACCCGCCCCTCCACAGACGATGCGCTGGTTAAACTATTACATGGAGAATGAAATTATGAAAAATGTTGAAAACGAGGAAATGGAAACTGGAGAAACGGAATCTCTTGATATCGTGGCTGACAATGATTCAGTGACACTTGGTAAAGAGAAGCAACACAAGGAGATGAGTACCAAAAGACAAGGTTTTCCTCCGGCCCCGCCGTGGGCCGATGTTTGGAAAATAATGCTTGGCATCATGGCGGAACAGAGACTCCAGAACGAAGCCCTGGAAAAGACCCTCTTGGCAATGGAGAATTCCTTCAGAAAGAATACACCGACTGAGGTAAGGGAATTCATGTCAGAGGCAAAGGAAATCTTCTCTGGTGTTAGGAGTGCGGGTCTTGCCTTCCGATCCTCAGCGGATAGGCTTCAGAAGTCAATGGAAAGACCAATGACCAGAAATGTAGGTGTGACGCAAATGGCACGCTCGAAAACGCCTTTGAGCACACCGAAACAAACTGAAGTTTGTAAAACTCCCTCTTCTACGAGCACAAAGAGAGGAGCATCAACATCACCAGAAGACCGACAGCCAAAGAAGCTGGCTTCGGAAATAACTCAGATGACAGCAAAGTCATCCGACATTCCGACAGGGGAAAAAAATCCCGACGGTTGTTGGAACGAGGTTGTCTCGGAAAAGGAGAAAAAGAAGAGAAAGAAAAAAGATAAAAACAATCAGGCAGCAAGAAAGGAACAAAGTGGCCCAGGGAAAAAGAAGAGGAACACTGACGCAATCAGAGTGTCTATGGAAGACGGAAGAGCGCCGCCGACAGAAATTATAGACGAGCTTTTTAAGACGGTCAACCCTGCAGAAACAAAAACAGAAGTTCTGTCCATTAGAAGAACGAAGAAGCAAGATTTGCTTTTCGTTCTTAAGAAGGGACAGAGCTTCTCGACGTTCAGCAATAAAATGACCGAGGCCCTGAAAGGGAAAGCTAGTGTCTCACCCCTGGTGACAAAAAGGTCACTAGAAATTAGAGATCTGGACGAGACAACAGAGATTGAAGGTGTGACTGAGGATTTAAAAAAGGCTTTAGATAGAACCGAATTGGAGGTGTCCTGCAGACTTTTGACTCTGCGCGGAGCCGTAAAGATGGCAGTAGTCCAACTACCAGAAGCAGATGCTGATGCTCTGCTTAAGGCCGGTAAGGTAAGGGTAGGCTGGATAAACTGCAGGATTCGCAGTAGAGTTGAAGTGGACAGATGTCACAGATGCCTGAGCTACGGACATCTGGCAAGGGTCTGTAAAGGACCCGATAGGAGTAAAGACTGCTGGAAGTGTGGATCTTCAGACCATTCTCACAAGAATTATGCGAAGGAATTCCACTGCACAACTTGTGAGGATAAAGGGATAAAGGAGACAAATCACGCTCCAGGAAGTGGGTCCTGCCCTGTCTATAGGGAGGAACTGAAGAGGTTGAAACAGAAGAGGTAAGATTTCTCCAGGTTAACCTCAGAAAAGGAAGTGTTGCCCAAAATCTCCTGATGCAGTCTGCCAGAGAGAGAGGTGTGGATATACTGCTTATTAGTGAGCAGTATAAGAAGCAAGGATTCTCGAATTGGTTTCAAGACTCATCAGGTAGATCGGCAATACAGATATGCAATCCGGTTATCACCACCGGTTCATTCTTGGGTACAGACAAGGGGTTTGTTTGGGCGGACGTGGCAGGTATTCGTATATATAGCTGCTATTTCTCGCCCAACGACCCATTCGGAAAATTCGACACTGAGATTCGTTCTCTTGAATAAAGTGTGAGAGCTTTTGACGGGGATGTCCTCATTGCGAGAGATTTCAATAGTAAGTCGCCGGAATGGGGAGAGACTCGTCAGGACAGGAGAGGAATCTTGGTTTCCGACATGCTGGCAACGAATGGGCTGGTAATGTTAAACCGGGGCCACGAGTTCACGTTCAGGAGGGGAGAATCGGGATCTATCCTTGATTTAACAATCGCATCTCCCCGCCTAGCCCGCAGAATAAAAGAATGGAGGGTACTGGATGAGGAAACATTGAGTGATCACCAGTACATAGAGTTTTTAGTCTCTGAGGAAAAACTTCGAGGACGTACCGCACCAAAAAATAGTAGCAAGGGAGCCTCTTGGAACCTCAGGGGACTGAACAGGGAGAAGCTGGCGGAATCCCTAGAAGAGTCGCGACTTATTCGCAAATCAAACTGGGTGAGGAAACCAGCTTCTTTAAAGGGTATAGTGCGAGAGGCGAGGCGGGTGATTGTTCAAGCTTGCAATCACTCTATGCCTCGCCGGCAGAAAAGAAAAACGGGAAAGGGATCTATGTACTGGTGGAATGAAGAATTGGCCTGTCTTAAGAGAGAATGCCACGCAGCAAGGAGGCATTTTACCCATTCAAAGGGAAACCTCCAGCTGCGGGAAACATGGCATAAAGCCAGGCGTACTTTTAAGCAGGCCGTAAAAAGTAGCCAACGCCGTTGCTGGAAGGACCTAATCGGAGACTCCGAGAAGGATCCGTGGGGTTTGGCCTTTAAGATTGTCGCTAAGAAATTAGTGACAAGGCATAAAACCCCTGGTTTGGATGATCCGATTTGGGTCCTGAAAATCATAAAGACACTGTTTCCCTATGTGGAACCTAGCCCCAGAGAGGACTATACTCACTGCGTTGTAGGAGACAAGGAGCTCTTCACGATTGAGGAATTATAAAAGGTGGCAAGGACGTTAAGAAACGGTAAAGCGCCGGGCAATGATGGGATACCGAGCGAAATTTTAAAAGAGATTGTCGCAGTAGATCCTGAGTTGCTTCTTGACGTCTTTAATACGTGCTTGACAGCCGGAGAGTTCTTCGGTGACTGGAAAACGCAGAAGTTGGTCCTTCTCAGGAAAGGCGATAAGCCTCTGGATAAGGTCACATCGTTCAGACCAATTTGTTTATTGGATACGATGGGAAAATTTCTAGAGGGAATGGTTCTGCAGAGACTTCAGGAAATTCTGATAGGCGAAAATAGCCTATCGGAGTGTCACATCCCGACATATTTTAAACCTACATAAAATTTAATAATTTAATTAACTAAGTAAAAACTATAAACATAATAATTGAACAATGTACAAAAGCATGGTCCAAATTAATACAGTATTTATTATGAATCCCAAGAATTAAAGGCGTAAGATAGAAATCACAATTAAATATAACAATCTTTCATTCATGTGAGTCATTAGCACGTGTTACTACTCATATGAATGAAATAGTAAAATGAATCAACGAACCATGCTTTTGCGACAAGTGTTAAGTTATGAATGAAAAAGAGATGACGCATGATTAAAAGGATGATACAAGAATAAATGTTATACTTATAAAAATAATTTAATACTAATAAGAATAATCACTAATAACATTCAAACATTGTTAATTGTCGTTTATTATCGGACCATTAATTTGAATTCCTTCAAATTGATAAATCAAAGATCAATCGATTGATCGATAATCGATTGATCGATGATCGATTGTCGATTCGATTAATGGACTGAAAACGTGTAATTATGTTTGAATTCGATAAATATCGAATCAAATATTGATAAGTTCAAATAATAGATAAATAGAAACTAGAAAAGATCATATTACATCCGTACGTGTTCTATGCTGTTTTAGCCAAGAACGTGCTCTATGTTGTTTTAGCAAAGAACGTGCTTTATGCTATTTTAGTAAAAAACGTGTTTTTCTTGATTTTCCCCACTCAATACATGGACTAAAAGTCCTATATAAACCCGGGCAAAGTCAAGAGCAATTGTCAAAAGTTCCGGTGTAGTTCAGTGCGGACAGTATCATTGTAGAGTGACCCTTCGGTTAAAACGCGAATTATTGTATTCTTTCCCGTAAAAAGGTGCAAGTTAGATTATTTATCACTTAGAAACAAGTTTCTTTCCCCTAAAAAGGTGCAAGACAAATAATTTAACACTTAGAGTTGATAATTTTGCTATTTTAACTGTCGTATTTGTGATTAATAATTAATAGTATAAATTTCACTAATTCTTTCCATAAAGGTGCAAGTTATATTATTTGTCACTTAGAAACAAGTTTCTTTCCCCTAAAAAGGTGCAAGATAAATAATTTAACACTTAGAAAACGTGAAACTGTTATTTCAGCACAAAAACTGTTATAAAGTTGTGAATATTACACAAGTGTAATAAAACAAACTTTCAGTTTCATTCAATTGAAACGAGTTCAAACCAAGAAAACCAATTATAACAACCCTGCGATAATCTTGTCAACGAATCTGTAATTAAACGTAAGTAACAATTTGTAACAATTGTAACTTTCTTCTTACTATAAACAATAAATTAAATAAAAGGAATATTTATCTTGTTATTAACGCAAAACCCATAGTTTTGACAAGTGATCACGATCCTACAATAAAAATAAAGATCAGGCTTTACCAACCTGATTAATCAGCTAACTGGTTTTAAAATCTATTTTAAATAAATTATTTAATTTTATTTAAAAGCCTCGCTCTTGCTCGGAACATAACAGCTGATTTGGTGGCAGCGGTGGGATTGTCACTTTTGTTATAAACAAATTAATTATTCTAAAACAATTTTAAAATTTTTGAATAATATTGAAAACAATTTTGAATTTTGAGAGCCTGAATTCCTTCTAAATTCAATAATTATACTTAAACCCTCATTCAAAACAAACCAATTCCTAATTGTTTATAAATTTTATAAACAATTTCCTTAATTTCATTATAAAATCCTGTAATTTGAGCTGCTTTTGCGCCGTTCGGCGAATCTCGGCTTGAATTAAGAACAGTTTGCGCCGTCCGGCGGAGCCGTTCAATTAAGGATTTTCCTTCATTTTAATTAAGATAAAATTGTGATATTATTATTGCGCCGTCCGGCGAATTTTAATTGATCAAACGACATATTGCGCCGTCCGGCGAACCTGTCATTTTATCTGTTCCTTTCATAATTTTTCTAATATTCTAAGACTCTACAAATTGTCAATTGTTTTTGAAATATTTAAATCATTTTTAAAGACATTAAAATACAAAAATGTCTTTTATTTACAGTTAAATAAATAATGTGTGATAAAACTCCAACAACGAAGAAAATTAAGAATCGAGGAGGAGTAAAAGCACAACGAAGATTCAATATTCAAACATCATTAGAATCAGAAAAATTCTCAGAAAATCTAAATTCAATAGCAATAAAAGAAATAGAAACACAAGAAGAATTTTCCAATTTCTTTGAAAATTTATTAAATAAAACCGAACAAATTTTGAAAAACAAGTAAATGTACTTAAAATTCTAATAATTATTAAAATAAAACCTTATTAAAACTAATGTGTTTCGTTTATTGTTGCATGCTCTTAGTATATGTAATATTAATTGCAGTAATTTGGTATACCAGTCCAAAAAGGAAAAATTAATATTAATTCATAAAAATCAATAAATCTAGTAAATTTTAAACAAACAAAAATTTTGATATTTATTGTAAATGAATAATTATTTTAATTTTAATCGATTTAACTATCCACACATCGAATTAATCTCAGGCGATTTAGTAGCACACAAAGGAATTTTTCTAATAGATAATACTAATCGATTAAACTTAATAAAAGAAACCAAATTATCTTCATTTGTCAATATCAATAGAAATATTCGATATACAGGTCGACATAATTCATTTCATACTAGAGGTAGTGCTACAATAGAATTTCATGATTTTACCTTAAAATTTGAAGTTATCGATTACGAAAATAATTCCGAAATTATTGGCATTTTAGGCGCACCATTTTTAGATCAGTTATTTGAAACTAATCATTTCAGTCGAATTGCTATAGATTACGATAGAAGAGCGCGAAGACGTGAAACATCAATTCGACAACGATTTATTAGACGCATTTGCGGAATTTTACGAAATTTGTCTTTCCGAAAATTTCCATGAATTGTTACGTCAATAATATCGAATTCAACACCGATATTTTTCCAAATATTCATATATCTTTACCAAGTTTAAAAGAGAAGAGAGGTCTTTTCTTAGTGAATCCTGCTTTAAACATTAATTTAATAAACGAAAGAAAATTAGCATCAGGTATAATAATCGATAGAACAGAATTGATTACTTTAAATTCAGGCTCATTTGTTACTTCTGGAACAACAGAAATAATAATAGCTCAAAAACCAATCAAATTTCGAACTTATATTAATAGCAGACAAAACGAATTGACAGGTATATTGGGATTGTCTTTCCTAAATACCAATCCTAGTGAGTTTACATTTTAAACTGTTATCGATATTAATATATGCAATATTTTTCATTAATAACAACAATTTTTGTTATTACAATATTTTCCCTAATTTGGTGCCTAAAAATTTGGCATATCTTTCAAAATTTTAAAATCAATAATTTACAAAATATATTGATTTAAACAATTCCTCGCGCAAGAAAAAGATTAGGAGAATATATTAATATAAGAGGTCATAATTAAATTAGCGCGGTTAATATAATTAATCATCGTTTCATTGACATAAGCTACTCATTGACTTCGCGCGCGGAAGCTACAAGTAGTACACCACGCGACAAGTCAGACGTCCACTTAAAGGCAACTCTCACACGTATCTTAAGCTGGTCGCGATTCCTCCAGTAATCCGCCATCTTGAACTTCTTTATGAATTCATATTTTCACTTCTTAATCAAAAATAACGAATTATATCCTCAATTATTATTAACCCTTTAACGCCCAAATGGACAAAATTTTGGCATGAAGTTTCAGGACTTATTTCGGTACTTAAAAGTCAATAGAAAAATTTACGAATCATCATTTCTTATGTTTTCATATGCGCTCTATCGAATGGCGAAGAAAAAAAAGTCAAAAATTTATGAACAAAAAAGTTATTAATGTTTTTTATAAAAAAAGTCCGATTTTTTTCCAATTTTTGTTTAATTTTCAATTTTTTCTACTATGAAATAGCGGAAAAATAATTCCAAATGTTACAAATAACGTGACATAGATATATAACCTAGAAGATAGGACTATAGAGAAAATTAAAAATTAAAATGGCGGCTCAAAAATGGAGTCTGAAGTTCAAATTTTTTTCAAAATTTGATTCGAAAGTACGAAATTGTTAAAAGTGTTTAGATCAGCTTGAAATTTGTTACTCGGGGGTTTTAGGAGTCGCTGATCACGAATCTGAAGTCCAATTTAAAAAATTCAAAATGGCGGATCCAATATGGCGGACAATTTTTTTAAAAACTCATTAAATTTGCTTGAAATTTGTTACTCGGGGGTTTTAGGGGTCTCTGATCACGAATCTGAAGTCCAATTTTAAAATTTCAAATGGCGGATCCAATATGGCGGACAATTTTTTTAAAAACTCATTAAATTTGCTTGAAACTTGTTACTCGGGGGTTTTTAGGGTCGCTAATCACGAATCTGAAGTCCAATTTTAAAAATTCAAAATGGCGGATCCAATATGACAGTCGAATTTTTAGTTGAAATTCAATAATCACGTTCTTTAGCCATTAAAATACTTAAAATATTTTTAATGTTTTCCAACGTTTACCACGTGGAGGTAAACGTGAACTGGAAAGTCTTTTTTTTATTTTTAAATTTTATATTTTTTTTACTTTTTTATTTTTTTGTTTTTTTTTCTTTTTTCATTTTTATGTATTTTTCTTCTTTTTTATTTTAATCATTACTTATTTCAAGGTTAAATTGAAAAAAAAAAATTTTATCTCCAGCTTGCAGCTCTTGTAAAACCTTTCAAAAATTATTATTCACAGTTTTAATTCGATTAATTTTACTTATCAATATATTAAATAAAAAAAAAGATATTTTAAAAAAAGACTTTACAGTTGACGTTTGCCTCCACGTGGTAAAAGTTAGAAAACATTAATAATATTTTAAGTTTTTTAATGGTTAAAGAACGTGATTATCAAATTTCAACTAAAAATTTGTCTGTCATATTGAAGCGGCCATGTTTAATTTTAAAACTTGGACATTATAATCGTAATCAGCGACCCCAAAAACCCCCGAGTAACAAATTTCAAGCTGATCTAATCAGTTTTTGAAAATTTGTTGTCCATATTGGATCCGCCAATTTGAATTTTTTAAATTGGACATCGGATTCGTGATCAGCGACCCCAAAAACCCCCGAGTAACAAGTTTCAAGCAAATTTAATCAGTTTTTTAAAAAAAAGTCCGCCATATTGGATCCGCCATTTTGAATTTTTAAAATTGGACTTCAGATTCGTGATCAGCGACCCCTAAAACCCCCGAGTAACAAATTTCAAGCAAATTTAATGAGTTTTTAAAAAAATTGTCCGCCATATTGGATCCGCCATTTTTAATTTTTAAAATTGGACTTCAGATTCGTGATCAGCGACTCCTAAAACCCCCGAGTAACAAATTTCAAGCTGATCTAAACACTTTTAACAATTTCGTACTTTCGAATCAAATTTTGAAAAAAATTTGAACTTCAAACTCCATTTTTGCGCCGCCATTTTAATTTTTAATTTTCTCTATAGTCCTAACTTCTAGGTTATATATCTATGTCACGTTATTTGTAACATTTGGAATTGTTTTTCCGCTATTTCATAGTAGAAAAAATTGAAAATTAAACAAAAATTGGAAAAAAATCGGACTTTTTTTATAAAAAACATTAATAACTTTTTTGTTTATAATTTTTTGACTTTTTTTTCTTCGCCATTCGATAGAGCGCATATGAAAACATAAGAAATGATTATTCTTAAATTTTTCTATTGATTTTTAAGTACCGAAATAAGTCCTCAAACTTCATGCCAAAATTTTGTCCATTTGGGCGCTAAAGGGTTAAATTCATCTTTCTTCATCGGTAACGAAGGTCGATTTATATTAGATCCTTCTTTACCAATAAATTTAATCAAAGAAGACGAAATTAATCCTTTCCTAGAAATAAATCGTGTACTAAAATACTTTTTAAGAGACGGTACTATACGAACACACGGTGAAGCAAAGATCTGTATTAATTATACTGTAATAGAATTTCAAACAATAATTTGTGAAGACAAATCAGACATTATTGGAGTTTTAGGACTACCTTTTTCATTTGATATTATTAACGAATTATTCTAATTAATAACAAAATGACTCGTAAAAATAAACATCAAAAGAATTATGCAGACAGAAGTGATGATGATGATAATATTACTCTCACCAATGGTGCAACCTTTGCAACCTCTATGAATAGAACCCTTCATGACACTATGGTTAATTCTATGGCAGAATGCTTTGCTTTACAACAAGGTATAATGAATATTCCTTTTTACGACGGGCATAACATGCCAGTCAAAGATTTCATTGAAGATATTTTGAATGCTGCATCATCTATTCCAAAAAATTGCGAAGATCAGTATTTGAAATCTATTCTTGCTAAGTTAAAAGGTGCTGCTAGAAGTAGTACTCAAGGTAAGTCTTTCGGAACCATTAATGAATTAATAGAACACTTAAAACAAAGATATTCCACTCATAAATCATATGCATGGTATTTGCAAGAAATATCCACAATTCGTATGAACCGTAATGAAAATGTTAGTGAATTTTATGACAGATTGTCTCAATTATTAGCAGGAGCAAATGCAAACCTCGCAAATTCATATGGAGCCCCTAATGCTAAAATTTAAATGGAACCCCTAAATTGTTGTGCCATGGAATCTTTCATTAAAGGACTTCCAGACTCAATGTCCACTATAATAGAGGCACGAAATCCTGAAAAACTTAAAGACGCCTTTGAAATTGCCCTACAATGCGAACAACGTTACGAAAGTTATAAGCCTGATTATAATGCTTATCATTACTCACGACATCAACCACAAGATTATAGATATCGAGAAAGAAGTCCAAGTAATAGAGTACAATTCTCATATCCTTACGATCAAACGAGATATCGTTCTCAATCACCTACTCCTACGGGAATATTGAGAAATCCATATCCTCCATATATGCAAAACAATCATTATCCACAACCATATCCTAATCAACCTAATTTTCATCTTCCTAACGCTTATATGCCTTATACATCATATCCCTTTTACCCATATCCTCCTCCACAAGAAGGATATTTAAATAAAAATCAAGATGGAAGTAGAACACCACCTCGTTCTCAATCCCCATATTCATTTGAAAAGAGTAATTTAAACTCAAACACGACTCGACGAACAGACGCGACGACGAGTGCAGATCCCAAAGAGCGTCCAGCCAATGCGAGAATCCTATCGTTACAAAACACATCTTCCACGCCAGAAAATCAAGAGAATCTCCATTAATAATTATAAATTCTCCAAGCTTTCAAACATCATCAGCAATCTTATTAATAGACACAGGAGCTGATGTAAACATAATTAAAGAAAACATAATTTTACCAGAATTAAAAATAATTCGAGAAGAAGCCATTCACATAGCCGGAATTGTTCCGATAAAAATTTTAACATTAGGAACCGTTCAAATTGAAATAAATACAAAACCAATAACTTTCCAAGTAGTGCCCACAGATTTTCCTATAGAATCTGACGGTATACTAGGTCGAGAATACCTTCGAGAAGAAAAGGTTGAAATTTCTTTTTGGCATAACACAATGGTCACACATTCAAATCCTATAAAACCTATATTTTTCGCAGATAAAGAATCATCTGAAGCTAGAGATGTTTTAACCGAAAATAAGGCTAACAAAAAAAGAAATGTAACTATTAAAGCTAGAACAAGACAAGTAATACCAATTGATGTTCTAGATACAGAATTAAAGGAAGGATATTTGCCTTTAATAAAAACAGCAGAAGGATTACTAGTAGGTGAAGGGGTAGTAACAAACCATGATGGAGTTTGTCATATTTACGCTATAAATATGACATCTGAAGACGCAGAAATCGAAATACCACCTCAAGAGTTAATTCCTTTTGAATTTTACAAATTTTACAAATTTTCAGCCATATTAGAATATCTAAGATTAGATCACTTAAACAAAGACGAAAAAGAACATGTAACACAAATTATTAAAGAATTTCCAGACAGTTTTCATCTCCCAGGAGAACAACTTACCCCAACTAATATGGTTCAACATAAAATCATTACAAAAGACGAAATACCAATCCACGTTAAACAATATAGATTTTCACCTACTCAAAAAGAAGAAATCGATAAAGTCATCGATAGAATGAAATCCGAAGGAGCTATAGATTCCTCTTGTTCACCATATAACTCACCATTATTAATAATTCCAAAAAAGATTGACGGAAGTGGTAAGAAAAAGTGGCGAATAGTAATTGATTTTCGAGCACTAAACGAGAAGACAATTGGTGATTGCTATCCATTGCCAAATATTACTGCTATACTTGACACCATCGGAGGCGCTCAATATTTCTCGGTATTTGATTTAGCCAGTGGATTCCATCAAATTGAGTTAGACCCTAACGATAGGTCAAAAACAGCATTTTCTACTACACATGGACATTATGAATACATAAGAATGCCCATGGGATTAAAAAATTCACTATCAACGTTCCAAAGATTAATGGATCAAGTTTTAACTGGACTTCAAGGTGTTGAATTATTCGTGTATTTAGACGACATCGTAGTGTACGCAAATGATCTAGAAGAACATGGCAAGAAGGTAAGAAGATTACTACAAAGATTAAAGGTGCCAACCTTTCATTACAACCAGAAAAATGCGAATTTCTTTTCAAAGAAGTAGCATACTTGGGACATATAATAAGCAGTGAAGGAGTAAAACCTAATCCAAAAACTGTAGAAGCGGTTAAAAATTTTCCGACTCCTAAAACACCAAGAAATATAAAACAATTCTTAGGATTGGCAGGATATTATCGAAGATTTATCAAGGATTTTTCAGCAAAGGCCAAACCATTGTCTAATCTACTAAAAAAGGATGTAAAATTCGAATGGAAACAAGAACAGGAAGCTAGTTTCAAAGAGCTAAGAGAAGCTCTATGCACTAACCCAATTTTACAGTATCCAGACTATGAAAAACCTTTCACATTAACAACTGATGCATCTGATTTTGCTATAGGTGCAGTATTAAGTCAAGAAAAAGATGGATTTGACTTGCCTATTGCTTATCTTTCCAGAGTATTAAATGCGCCAGAATTAAACTACTCCACAACTGAGAAGGAATGTCTAGCAGTACTATATGCAGTTCATCACTTTAGACCTTATATTTATGGAAAGAAATTCACTTTAGTCAGCGATCATGAACCATTAAGGTGGATTGCCACTATAAAAGATCCAGGACAACGACTTATAAGATGGAGATTAAAACTGAGAAACTACGAGTATGAATTTCAGCATAAATCGGGAAAATTAAACACCAATGCCGATGCCCTATCCAGAAATGTTATAGAAGACGAAATAAATGAAAATTCCCAAATCAACGTTGATCAAAAACAAGTAAAAATTTTAATCAATAAACGTGTTGATAAAATTCCAAAGAAACCAACTAAACCATCAACAACCGCTCTGTCTAATCCTCAAAAGTCAAAAATACAACCTCCAAAATCAATATTAAAACCATCTACTTTAAAATCTACTTTAGAACATAGTACTATTGGTTCAAGACTAGCACAAAGACGAGCTGCACAACAATCTACTTTGAAATCTACTCTAGATCAGAATACTACTGGTTCAAGGTTGACACAAAGACAAGCTTTACAACCATCCACTTCAAAATCCAATTTTAACCAAAGCACTATTGGATCGAGAGTAGCACAAAGACGAGCATTACAACCTAGAGTAAAAACAATAGACGAAGAATCAATTGACAGTAGCACTGACGAAGAGAGAGAGATACCAATTCCTCCCATTCAAAAGGCAAGTAGAAGCTTACTTCCCAGTTTGAAACTTCCACCAGCGGCTTTAAAAAATATACCAGGCCCTAAAAGTGCACCCCCACAAATACAACCCAAAGTTGTAAACTTCCCAATCCCAGAAACCACTGTAATAACAATAGAACCACCAGTTAGCGAGAGTGAAGAAAGCTCTGACGAAGAAGAAGCTAACGCAATGAACTTAAGCAGAAAGAAATAGCTAAAGATCTAGGAAATTCCATATCTCGTTTTAACGAATATGTAAAACAACATGAAGATTGGCTAATAGACTCACCACAATCCCCTAGAAATTGGCTCACTCTTTCTGACGGAAACGACGATGACAGTATTCATAAAGCGGCTAATGAATTAATTCCAGGAGACCACACGGAATTTTCACAAAAATTAGATTTCCAATGGGATTATGCCAAAGGCGAATCTATGTGGGAAGACAAACAAATAAACAACTCAAACAATGAAACATTTACTAAAAAAGTTGTAAATCCAGAAGAAACAATACATTTAACACCAAAAAAAGCTCACACGGATATAAACAAGAACAAAAATGTAACTTTCAGATCCACTTCATCAGAACCCAACACACCTGTAGTTTTCAAAACTCCAAAGGCTATGTCAACACCTTATCACACTTCATTACATGAAATAGATGTAGAATCAGACGACGAAACTGACGAAAAAGATGAAACAGATATAGAATCGAATGACGAAACAGACGAAGAAAAAGAAACGGATGAAGAAGAAGAAAGCGATACCACAGAAAATGAAATTGAAGAAAATAAAACTAAGTCAAATTCAATAACAACAACACTCCTAGAAAGTATTCCTCCAAATTTGCCTTCATGTTATTCAAGAATACCAGAAAAACCTTCAAATATTACAAGTCATAGAGAAAATCTAACTTATCATCGGAACAATTACGTGCATTTTCTATCTGCTGATTGTGAATTTACCACCCCAATAAGTAGATTACTTATAGATATTGCAGTAATAGACCCAGAAGAAATTAAAAGCAAAAGCCCATTAAAGGACAAATTCTAGTAACCCCAAGAGGAAGACACAATGTATATTCCGTAATAGTAAAAGACAACTATTACGATCCATTATTAAAGGAAGACATCATTTCAGGAATACGGAACTTAAAAATTCTCCTGTATAAAGAAAAAGCAAAAGAAATCAGAATTTCTCGACACGGAGACTTCACTGACGAATTAATGAAAGGAGAATTAATGCAAATGATTGAATCAATCTTCTATAACAGCAATATTAATGTAACTATTTGTCATGGACAAGTATCTGTTCCAAAAGAAGAAAATAGAGAAGATATTATCAGTGAATTTCATAAAAGCAAAATAGCAGGACACAAAGGAATAGTAAAAACTTACAGAAGAATTCGCGAAAAATTTTACTGGCCTAGAATTAAAGAACAGGTAACAGAATTTGTAAGAAGATGCCCCACATGTCAAACTCAAAAATTGGTTAGGGCAAAAACCAGAGAACCAATGATTATAACAGACACACCCTTAGACGTTTTTGATAAAGTCTCTTTAGATACTGTAGGAAAACTCCCCACAACCCCAGACGGAAATTGTCACATTTTGACCATGCAAGATCACTTATCTAAATATTGCATAGCAGTACCAATACCAGACATTTCAGCAACTACAATTGCCCATGCAGTTGCCAAAGAACTATTCTCAGTCTATGGAGCCCCTAAAGTAATTTTAACTGATAAAGGCACTTCATTTATTGGTAAATTAATGTCAAAATTATCAAAAATATTTAAAGTCAAACAAGTAACAACCTCCGGTTACAGACCCCAAACTAATGGAGCATTAGAACGTAGTCATGCAGTATTAGCCGATTATATAAAACAATACGCTACGGACTGCGACGACTGGGACAGATTATTACCCTTCGCAATGTTTGCTTATAATACTTCAGTACATGAAGCAACTAATTTCACTCCTTATGAGCTAGTTTTTGGTAAAACTGCTCGTACTCCTAGCTCTTTTCCCCAAGAAGAAAAATTAGAAACCTATGGTTCCTATTTAACAGAGCTTATAAACAGACTAATCGAAATAAGAATTTTAGCAGCCAAAAATTTAATAGACTCCAAAACAAAATCCAAAGAAAGATACGATAAATCGATTAAACCTTTCTTAGGAAAAATAGGCGACAAAGCCTATGTCTTAATAGAAGGTATGAAAAGAAAATTTGACCCCCATTACCATGGCCCATACACAATTGTGGATATCCTTGATAAAAACAATGTAATCTTAATAAATGACAATGGAAATAGGTTCCAAAAACATGTAGATAAGTTAAAATTAGCATATGAATAAAATAATAACATGATTTTAATTTTTAGATGTCAGAATCAATCATTTTCACTCCACCAATCCAAGGAGAATTGGTAAGAAATTATGTGTTCCCCAAAGGAAACATTGACAATATTAATTACCCAAAGGGAATATTGGAAGAACTGACTGCAGAATATAATTTGGATAAACCAACTTATACCGTGGACAAGACCACTGGTCCTGAATTAGGTAGACTTTGGAGAGTAAAATGCATAGTCACAGATAATAAAAACAGCAACGCATTTATTGCAACTGGCGATAGTTGTAGAACTATTCGAGAATCGGAGCATTCAGCTGCGAAAATTATATTAAAAGAATTAGACAAAACATATTATTTTAGCGAAAAGGAGAAACCACGATCATTAAAACACAAAATTCATGTTATGACACATGAAGAGCCTTCGTTAATAAAATTGAAATTGTATAAATGGGAAAATTGCTGCGAATATTGTTACAAAAGAGGACATACAAAAGATCACTGCTATAGCGTGATTAGGAATAAGAAAATCCTCAATAAACAAAATCCATTTAACGATAAGATAATGATTCAGATGATTTTTGGGATATACCAGGTCCCACTTGTTCATGGGACTAAGCACCCAAAATACAAAGTTTCTCTTTAACAGTCTGTAATACAAATCAATTCCTTTAAACTCATCAAAATAAAATATCAATTACTAAATAAATAATTAATTAATTGCAATAATTACAATAAAACAATATTATAAAAACAAGCAAATGTATGAGTCAATCAAGTTTGAATGAACAAATCTTTCTATTTACACCATTAACATGAAAGTTGAAGCTAATTTTCACGATGAAGATGTTATTTTAACATGTTGATGATACGAAAATTCAATTGTCACAAATGGCATTAACTTTCGATTAATTATCAAACGAATCAATTCTGTTGAGAAATTCCTAAGATATTAAGGAATTTAATAATAAATGTACATAACCGATATATTCAATTTTTATTTCACAATTTAACATGAATAAACAAATAAATTGATTAATTAAACAAGAATATTGTTAACCGTAATCGATATACCGGGAAATTGACAAATCAAAAATTAAAATGACAAATCTCATTTTAACAAATAATCTTTAAATTATTACAATTAATTATTGTAAACCGACCTTAAATTTCATAATATAATACAAGAATTAAGTAATAGAATTATTAATTTAAAAGTTCAAATCATGATATAGTAAAATATATGTTTTTCCAGAAGAAATAACAAAACGGAATATACCTATCCTTTTCTAAAAAGTTAAATCCTCATAAATAAACAAATTCTCTAAATAAAAATTTGAAAAATATACTCAAATAGGATCAAATAAGTAATAACTTATTAAATCAAAGTATAAAATTCAAAATTTTGTAAAATATTGCAAATAATAACGAAAAATGGAATACTTCTATCCTTTTCTAAATTTACGTATAACGTACCTTTTACGAAATATACGCATTATTACAACAAAAACTGTAAATTACATGAAATAATAATATTAAACACTAAATTTTAAATAATTATATAGTTAATTGATAAATAAACAATAACTAACAATGCAATCCCAAATAAAAATATCAACATAAAGGTACATCATCAAAAAAAAAACATACTGAAAAAATAAGTCCAAAGATTAAAACACTAGATGATCAATATTAAAATAAACTAATCCTGGTAAAATTTAAAGTAGTGACTTCAAAAACTACCTAAAAGAAAATTCCT